>NW_017671276.1:142007-239450 GCF_001879085.1 Nicotiana attenuata | reverse complement strand
GTAAAATGCTTGTTTACAACTATACCCCTGGCCTTCTTTTGCATTGTTTTTTCTCTCTTTCCATTTATGTAGGAAACAATTTAGTTAGGAACTTTGGGTGTTACTTTCACTTCTTCGTCATACTACTGAACTATGTGAAGTTTAGACATATTTGATTTTCACTTCTTAGTTTTGGTATTTCCATTTTCTAGTGGCTTCTCCAGTTTGCTTTTGCTAGTTTGTTCTTTAAAAATGAGAGAAGACAAGGTATATAGTTGGCAAGTGAAAGCAAGTGAAACCTGTTGACGGGTTGGCAGAGAAATAAGGAAGCCTTATGTGTAAAGTGATCGGGGTAAATTTATCATTTCAGTATTTTATCCATGTATTACTAATACATGTATTAGTTATTCCATCTTCTACCCCGCATAAAATAATACACAGATTGACTCATAACTTATACATGTATTATTTATGCATAATTGAAAAATGTCAACCAAACATGGTATTAGTTATGCAGAATTTTATACAAAATAACTATTGCCTACCAAACATGGTATAAGTTATGTTACCCCTTATACATGAATAACCTTTCTTCTAACCAGCTACCAAACGACCTCTAAGGAATAAATAATGAGATATAGAATGAATTAATATCACTTTAGTAACAGTAAATCTAGTTCGTATAGAATGAACTAATATTACTTTAGTAACAGTAAATCTAATTCTTCCAAATATATACAAACCCACAAGACACGTAATAGTTACATCGAGCAGTGTCTATTGTACTAAAAATATATATACATCATAAAGTTTTGCTCAAAAGAACGTTAAACCAACCCAGCCTCTGGCCAAACCAGACTGATAGAAGCCATGTGATCCAGTGAGATTGATCGCATTAAGTTTCTGCACGACGTTAATAAACATCAAAGTCCAATAATCTTAACGAAGAAGCTTCACACCATTTAAACATGTTGAATATTTTACTATCTTAAGATTTATGTTTACATGTAAGCTTCGGTCAATAAAAGTGTTGTACCTACTGAATGAGCACGTATTCTCAACAACTATATAGTAGAAGTATTTTTCAAGAAAAAACAAACACTAGGGGTCCCAAACTGTTTTGTTATTAGTCAAATCAATGAAAACAAAATCTCAACAGGGATCCCTAAGAATCTTTTTGTTTGTATTTAATCTTGTTTTTTTCATTAAAAAGTTATTTAGGACAGAAGAAACATTTTTTAACTTTTTACTCTGCACGTAAAGTTGTTGCAACAGTTGTCCTCCACATTGTGTCTGAAAGCACAGATATTTTTTTCCTCAATCCACCTAAAAATTATTCCCTAATCCCTCGTATACTCTAAAATAGGGGTGTTCATAAAAACCCGAAAAATTGAACCAAATCGAAAACCGAACTAAACCGACCAAAAAAACCAATACTTTTTAGGTATGGTTTGATTTTGGTTTTGAATTTTAAAATCCGATCAGATTTGGTTTTAATAAAAAAATAACCGAAAAAACCGAACCAAACCGACTATAAAAGTAGCTGTTTAAAATTACTATAACACCTACATATATGTATTTTTATATAAAGTTTCTAAAATTTTATCGTACATATTAGTCATTTGTATTTTAGTCTAGTTCTTTGCTATTATAATAATATAATTCTTTGCCTTTACATTCTAGTTTGATTGGTAGTTTTCTTTTGCAAGTACAAGAATTTATTTCATGATAAAAATAATCGATTTTTAATTGAGTACTTAAATTATTCATCACTATTTAATTCAATTATCATCAATATATCTTGGTAAATAATAGATTTTTCAAAGAGCAATTGATTTGATAGTGTTACGTTGAAAATGTAGTCGCCGGAATATGATTTGGTAGTGTATGTCTCATATTTAAGAAAAAACCCGATAAATAACCGAAAAAAACCGAATCGATAAAAACTCGACTTAATTCGTTTGGTTTGGTTCTAATATTTGAAAAATCGACTTACTTGATTTGGTTTCTTTTTAAGGAAAAACCGACCCAAACCAAACCATGAACAACCCTACTGATCGTGAGGTTTTTACGCTACTAAATGTGCTTGACAAAGGGAAAAACGTGATTCATCCTATTTCTATTTTTGAAAAGGGTAAGCCTATAATTCTGTTATGACCATTTATTTTTCTTTGTTTACTATGCGCAAACATTTAATTGGCAACTATCTTGAACCAGGTTCGACATCAAGTACTTCAGGTAAGTCAAGTGCTCTAACTACTGAAATAGTTCTGCTCGATGGTTAGTATCAACAAAACACTTAAACTCTATTGTTCCTTGTTTTCTTCTTCTCTATTCCTTAAGATTGTTTGATATATGCAGGTCACATAAAGAATAAGAGAAATATGACTAATATTATCCGATTATGCCCTGAATATGTGCCGTTAAAAAATGTTCCAAATTGTAAATTTTGCTTCGCAAAAAAATTTCAATACGAATCACCTGGATTTTGCTGTGCTCGCGGTTCAGTTAAGTTAACTTCTGAGAGAATGCCACCTAGACTGAGAAATTTATATACAGGAACTTGTGCAAAATCCAAGCACTTTCAGACATACATTAGAACATATAACAATATGTTTGCATTTACCTCACTTGGTGCTACTTATGACAAAGATTTAGCCAAGAGAAATCGTGGTATATATACTTTTAGAGTTCAATGTATCACTTTATAGATGATTTATATCCTAGAGAGAGAAGACCGAGAAACTTACAACTGTACTTTTATGATAATGACAACGAAGTTAGAAATAGAATGGCTTGTTCCGACAAAATAAATGAATTAATAGTGAAAGAACTAATGGACATACTAAAAGATAATCCATACTCAATTTTCCTGCGATCTTTAACAGCCATTCCAAACTTGCAAAACTTTCATATTGCATTGAATTGTGATGTTGGATTGGATCAACGAGTATATAATCTGCCTACTACAACTGAAATTGCAGCAATATGGTTGATGAGAATGATAATGGTGCTACTCATGCACCACATGTTCAGATTTATACTCATAGCGACAGCACACATAAAGTAAACTATTATTTTGGATGTTATGATCCTTTACAGTACCCGTTGTTATTTCCATTTGGCCAAGGCGGATGGCATTGTGGTATTAAAAAGTTTCACGACCCAGAAAATATTCCTAGAAATCGCACCTTATTTGAATCTGAACAATTGCCAAATATAAAAAAATTTACCTCTGTTGATGGATATCTTGATATGGAAGCTCAAAATCTTGAACAAGGAAAACGCAAAAGAGATGTTGTTTCAGTTCGTGATTACTATTGTTATAAGCTCCAAATGAGAAATGATGATGAAGATGAAATTCTACATACAGGGAGATTATTTCACGGGGTCGTTGTTGTTGTTGTTGTTGTTGGGACAACGACCCGGTGTAATCCTACAAGTGGGGTCCGAGAATGGTAGGATGTACGCAGCCTTAACCCTACTCTGGACGGACATAGAGACTATTTTCGATAGACCCTCGGCTGAGACACTGTTTACTAATGCTTTAGAGATCTATAAAATTAATGAAAAGATCTATAAATAAAATAAATCAGTAAAATGATGTGTAAAGGTCTAGTAAGGATCCGATACAATCAATTCAGAGAGGAAAGATGGGTTACAATGTTTTCATAATTAGAACATAAAAAGGCTGACACTGAATAATTAAATCAAATAAAAATTAACATGCTTAATAATCATAGAACACATATTTAATATTTAAATTAGATAAATTTTAGCTTAAGGAAAGTCTGCTGTTACTTCTATTTTTACCCTATTAATTTATAAGGAAAAAGAATTTCACTTTTGGAAGTATTACTGTATAACTTTACACTGTAAAAGGGTCAAACAACCTTGGACAAGCAAAATTGACAGAAGAAAAGTGCAAATAAAACATTCATGTTTTTAACCCAAAAAAAAAAACACCAAAAGAAGGAACGGAAAATGTTGCTGTACGTGTACTTCACCATGAATCAGAACTATGCGTTTTTTGAGCAGTCAAATTATTCTCAAAGTTTGTTATATTTACTCAAATACCATTGGCAACTGAAGCAATAAAGAGATTATTTAGGGGCATAAGAATTCTTCAAAAAACGGTGCTGCCAAAGTTCTTAAGATTCAATTACAATAATACCCTTCTGACCCAAGCTGTAACTGGATAAGTTCTCTTCTGTCAGCTAGTAGAAATATTCTGTGCTGATGCAATTACAAAAATACCCTTCTTGACCCGAAATTTAACCAGATGCACCTCGTTAGTGTGCACTTGTGTTTGCCTCTTCGTGAGGTTGTTCTCTCGATATTTTGTACTCTCTTTTATATAGTGGATTGCTCATCTCCGCCCATGGATGTAGGTCAGTTGACCGAACCACGTTAAATGTTTGTGTCTCTTTTGGTATATTTCTCTGTTGTTGTATCATTTATGGTCGTTGAAGGTTTGCTTTACTAGCTTCTGCATGACACCTAACTTTTTTCGGTCCTAACATGAATGAGCACATATTCTCAACAACTATATAGTAGAAGGGATTATCGCAGCAGCAATAAATTACCCGAAGAGCATCTTCATGTCACGACCCCAACCCCGGTCGTGATGGCGCCCAACACATTACTAGGCAAGTCCGACCAATCCAATAACCTTGACCATTTATACAGCTCGTGAATTTATTTAACACAGTTAAATTAATAAGTCATAGTACTGAATATCTGAAATAAAGTTCAAACATGCGGAAAACCCAAGTAAAAATACTACTACACAGCCCGATGAATCCGGTGTCACAAGTCTGAGCCTCTAATATACGAGTGTCAACCTACTACATAATAGTCAGAAGAAATGCGGAATAAAATAAATAGGATAGATGGGAAGATCAGGACTGCGGACGTCATGCAGCAACCTTGATGCTCCCGGATATGATGCTCGACAGAGAAAGTCTCACTCAGCCTCAGTGGGTGCACCTGAATCTGCACACGAGGTGCAGGGAGTAAAGTGAGTACTTCCAACTCAGTGAGTAATAAACATAAATAAAGACTGAGAATAAAAATCCTGAATAGGCACAAAGTAATTCTACAAACACAGCAACTTAAACCCAGCAGCATAAAATCCGCTAAAACAGTGAAAACAATTATAGAAATATCACAGCAGATAAGTAAATAAATGACAATTAATAGTATGCAATGCAACACATAGACCGGTACTCTCCAGTACCCGCTGCGGCGTGCAGCCCGCTCCATTTATTTATCGTCGACGACGCTCACTGGGGGTGTACAGACTCCGGGAGGGGCCCCTTACGGCCCAAGCGCAATAATAAGCCATCTCGTGGCATCAACTAGGCTCTCGGCCTCATATCAATATCAGTATCACACCGCTGCGGCGTGCAGCCCGATCCCATGCTCAGTCCAAAATCACATAAGCCTCTCGGGCACATTAATATAGAAATATTTAGCCCAAACTTCATTTAAAAATATTAATTAAGTTTCTAGTTTGAGAAAAAGTGGCTGAGTTTGCAAAACAGTATTAACTACCAGAACTGAGATCGATGATATGTAAAAATGGTAAGAAACCAGTAAAAACAATCCCTGAAGGATTCAAGCAGTTGGCACGAAGCCCAATTATGATAATTAATCCATTTTTATAAGGATATCTACTAAGCTTCAATCACTTAGGTAGTAATTTTTATTAAGCGGGACGGACCAAGTCACGAGCCCTGACGGTGCTCTACCCCACGCCCGTTATCCGGCGTGCAAGTCACCTCAACATAGCATTACAATGTGCAAATTCGGGGTTTCAAACCCTCAGAACAACATTTACATCTATTACTCACCTCAAGTCGGCCAAAGTCCTAGCTCGCTATGCCCTTGCCTTTCGAATTGACCTCCTCGTGTACCGAATCTGATCAAAACCACAATCGAAAACAATCGAAAAATAGCTAAAATCTCGAAATTAGCAAAAACCCGAGCCTCGGGCCCACTTCTCAAAAATCAGAAAATTTACTATCAACGGATTTCTTATCTCGCCACGAGTCTATACATATAAAGAACACCAAAATCGGAGTCCAAATTACCCCTCAAATCCCCATTTTAACTCTCTTAAGTTTCAAGCCCTAATCACCATTTTTGACCCTTGATTCCTTAATTTTTCAGTCTTAATTCATGTATTTGCACCATAAAATCGTGTTTTAGACTCAGAAATCCTTACCTCAATGAATTCCCTTGATTTCTCTCTTCCAACTCGCCCAAATTCTCCAAGTCCGAAGTGAAAATTATGAAACCCTTTGAAATTTCGCGAAGGAGAAATAAAACACCACTGATTAGTTATTTCCGCATATGTGGCTCCTTAGCCGCATCTGCGACTTCCGCTTTTGCGGTTAAGTGTCGCTTCTGCGGAATAAACCGCTTCTGCTGTAACCAATCCGCTCCTGCGGCCACCGCTTCTGCAGATCGAGCTCCGCATTAGCGGATTCCTTTAAGATCACCAAACTCCGCATCTGCGGTTGCTTTGTCGCATCTGCGACTCCGCAGATGCGGTCAGCCAATCTGCTTTTGCGATCGCTGCCGCTTCTGCGGCTAACACCTCGCTTCTGCGGTCCAATTTCCGCAGAAGCGAAATTACCAGAAGCAGCTGAAATTTTCTTAAGTTTTCAAACCAAAACTTCCCGTAGACCATCCGAAATCACCCCGAGGCCCCCGGGACCTCAGCCAAAAGCACCAACACCTCCTATAACATCATTCAAACTTGTTCCAATCATGAAAACACCTCAAACAACACTAAAACCATCATTTCTCATCGAATTCAAGCCTAAGTTCTTCCAAAACTTCCGACACACGCATTCGATCAAAAATCCAACCAAAACACCTCCGAATGACCTGAAATTTTGCACACACATCCCAAATCACCTAACGAAGCTACTGCAACTCTCGAAATTCCATTCCGACCCTCGGATCAAAATCTCACCTATCAACCGGAATTCGCCAAAATTCTAACTTTGCCAATTCAAGCCTAATTCTACACTGGACCTCCGAAATTACTTCCGATCACCCTCCTAAGTCACAAATCATCCCCTGAAGCTAGACGAATCATCGGAATTCATATCCGAACCCTCTAACACATAAGTCAACATCCGGTTGACTTTTCCAAAACACACCTTCCTTAAAGAGACTAAGTGTCTCATCTCCTACTAAAATCAATCCAAATCAACTCGTTCACACCCAACACTGATAATGAAGCATAAAGAAGCAGAAAATGGGGGAAACGGGGTGGTAACACACGTGACGACGGGTTGGGTCGTCACATCCTCCCCAACTTAAACAAACGCTCGTCCTCGCGAGTCAAGAAACATACCTGATGCCTCAAATAGGTGGGTATCTGCTCCGCATCTCCCGCTCGGTCTCCCAGGTAGCCCCCTCCACGGGCCGACCTCTCCACTGCACTTTCATCGAAGCAACATCCTTTGACCTCAACTTCTGAACCTGACGATCCAAAATGGTTGTTGGCTCTACATCATAAGTCAAGTCACCCCTCCAGCTGAACTGTACTGAAATCTAGAAC
The DNA here is from genome assembly GCF_001879085.1 of Nicotiana attenuata. Taxonomy (NCBI): domain Eukaryota; kingdom Viridiplantae; phylum Streptophyta; class Magnoliopsida; order Solanales; family Solanaceae; genus Nicotiana; species Nicotiana attenuata. The sequence continues at coordinate 231,892 of NW_017671276.1, read as the reverse complement.
ATGGGACGGGTCCCCATTGCACTTCCGGAGCATAGAAACATGAAAAACTGGATGCACGCCCGACAAGCTAGGTGGCAAGGCAAGCTCATAAGCCACCTCCCCGATCCTCCTAAGTACCTCAAAAGGCCCAATGAACCGCGGATTTAACTTCCCTTTCTTCCCGAATCTCATACCACCCTTTGTGGGTGAAACCTTCAGCAAGACCTTCTCACCAATCACATAGGATAATACATCTCGGACCTTCCTGTCCGCATAACTCTTCTGCCTCGACTGCGCTGTACGGAGTCTCTCCTGAATCACCTTCACCTTCTCCAATGCCTCCTGAACCAAATCTGCCCCCAACAATCTAGCCTCCCCGGGCTCGAACCAACCAACTAGAGATCTACACCGCCTCCCATACAAGGCCTCATACGGTGCCATCTGAATGCTGGACTGATAGCTGTTGTTGTAGGCAAACTCTGCAAGCGGTAGAAACCGATCCCATGACCCTCCAAAATCAATAACACAGGCGCGTAACATATCCTCCAATATCTGAATGGTGCGCTCGGACTGCCCGTCCGTCTGAGGGTGAAAAGCTGTGCTCAACTGCACCTGAGTACCCAACTCTCGCTGAACAGCCTGCCAAAACTGAGAGGTGAACTGAGTGCCCCGATCTGATATGATTGAAACGGGAACACCATGCAACCGAACAATCTCCCGAATGTAAATCTCTGCCAGCCGCTCTGAAGAATAAGTAGTGCAGACCGGAATGAAGTGCGCAGACTTGGTCAGCCTGTCTACAATCACCCAAACAACGTCAAATTTCTTCAAAATCAGTGTGAGTCCGGTAACAAAATCCATTGTGATCCTCTCCCACTTCCACTCAGGAATAACCATCTGCTGATGCAAGCCACCCGGTCTCTGATGCTCATATTTCACCTGCTGACAATTAAGACACCGGGCTACATACTCCACAATATCTCTCTTCATCCTCCGCCACCAATAGTGCTTTCTAAGATCCTGATACATCTTCGCGGCACCCGGATGAATGGAATACCGCGAGCTATGGGCCTCCTCCAATATCAACTCCCGAAGCCCATCCACGTTGGGCACGCAAATCCGGCCCTGCATCCTCAACACACCATCATCTCCAATGGTCACATCCCTGGCATCATCATGCTGAACCCTGTCCTTAAGGACAAGCAAATGCGGATCATCATACTGACACTCCCTGATGCGGTCATACAAGGAAGACCGAGAAACCACTCAAGCCAACACCCGATTGGGTTCTGAAATATCTAGTCTCACAAATTGATTGGCCAAAGCCTGAACCTCAACTGCAAATGGCCTCTCCTCAACTGGAATGTATGCTAAACTCCCCAAACTTACCGACTCCGGCTCAAAGCATCGGCCACTACGTTGGCCTTCCCCAGGTGATACAGAATAGTAATGTCATAATCCTTAAGTAACTCTAACCATCTACGCTGCCTCAAATTCAGATCCTTTTGCTTGAACAAATGCTGAAGACTGCGATGATCAGTGAATACCTCACAGGATACGCCATACAAGTAATGCCTCCAAATCTTCAATGCATGAACTATAGCAGCTAGCTCCAAATCATGAACGGGGTAGTTCTGCTCATGGGGCTTCAACTGACGAGAAGCATAAGCAATAACTCTACCCTCCTGCATCAAAACACAACCTATCCCAACTCTGGACACGTCGCAATATACCGTATAAGAACCTGAAGCTGATGGCAACACCAATATTGGAGCTGTGGTCAAAGCCGTCTTGAGCTTCTGAAAGCTCTCCTCGCACTCGTTCGACCATGCAAATGAGACACCCTTCTGAGTCAACTTGGTCAAGGGCGATGCAATAGAGGAAAAACCCTGAACAAACCGGCGATAATAGCCTGCCAACCCAAGGAAACTACGAATCTCTGTGGCTGAGGACGGTCTAGGCCAACTCTGCACCGCCTCTATCTTCTTCGGATCAACCTGAATCCCCTTGCTGGACACCACGTGTCCCAAGAAAGCCATTGAACCGAGCCAGAACTCAGACTTGGAGAACTTTGCATAAAGCCTCTCCTCCCTTAATCTCTGCAACACAACTCGCAAATGCTGCGCGTGCTCCTCCTGACTGTGCGAGTATACCAGTATATCATCAATGAACGCTATGACAAATGAATCCAGATAAGGCCGAAACACACTGTTCATCAGATGCATGAACGTTGCTGGGGCATTGGTCAGTCCGAAAGACATGACAAGAAATTCATAGTGACCATATCTAGTACTGAAAGCAGTCTTATGAATATCTGAATCCCTGATCTTCAACTGGTGATAACCCGAACGGAGGTCAATCTTGGAGAACACCCTCGCTCCCTGAAGCTGGTCAAACAAATCATCAATGCGAGGTAGGGGATACTTGTACTTAATTGTTACCTTGTTCAATTTCCTATAATCGATGCACATTCTCATTGTGCCATCCTTCTTCTTCACAAACAGAACTGGTGCACCCCAAGGTGACACACTAGGCCGAATGAACCCCTTATCCAGGAGCTCCTGAAGCTGCTCCTTCAATTCTTTCAACTCCGCTGGTGCCATATGATATGGCGGAATAGAAATGGGCTGAGTGCCCGGCACCAGGTCAATACTAAAATTAATATCCCTGTCCGGCGGCATGCACGACAGGTTTGCAGGAAACACATCGAGAAACTCCCTCACAACCGGAACAGAATCAATGCTAGGAGTCTCAGCTCCCATATCTCTCACAAACGCCAAATAGGAAAGAAAACCCTTCCCAACCATAAGCTGGGCCTTCAAGAAGGAAATAACCCTGCTAGGAACATAGTCAGTCACACCACGCCACTCGATCCGCGGTACACCCGGCATAGCCAAAGTGACTGTCTTAGCATGACAATCTAGAATAGCATGACACGGAGATAACCAGTCCATGCCCAAGATAACATCGAAGTCCACCATGCTCAATAGCAGTAAATCAACTCGGGTCTCGAGACCCCCAATAGTCACCAAACATGACCGGTACACATGGTCTATAACAATAGTATCGCCCACCGGGGTAGATACATGAACAGGTAAAGCAAGACACCCTCGGGACGTACTCAAATGATGAGCAAAATATGAAGACACATATGAATAGGTAGAACCGGGATCAAATAATACTGAGGCGTCTCTGTGACAGACTAAAATAATACCTGTAATGACAGCGTCTGAAGCAATGGCATCTGTCCTGCCCGGCATAGCGTAGAAACGAGCCTGGCCACCGCCAAATCGATCTCCGCCTCTGGGACGACCCCTGGCTGCCTGATCTCCACCCTTAGTTGACTGAGCGGGTGATGAAGTAACTGGAGCAGAAGTCGAGGGCTGACCCCTCTGCTGATGCTGTCTGCCACGAAGGCGGGGGCACTGCCTACTCAAGTGACCAAACTCTCCGCACTCATAACAGCTGCCCGGTACTGGAGATGGGGACTAACGGGAACCCCTCGCACCGGAGTGACTAGCAGATGCACTCGGCGTAGAAGGACCCTGAACTGATGGGCATGAGATGAACTCTAAGCTGGGAGGGCGCTGAGTGAAGACTGACCCTGCTGGGGCCCATGGTGACCACGGCCTGAAGATCCCCCACGATACTCTGGACGAGCCGACTGAGCAGGCCTGAAAGAACGACCTCTACCCTGCTGAAACTGACCCCTCGAAGGAGCACCACCGAAACTGTCCGATCCACGAGGCCTCTTAGCCTCCCTCTCCTCTCGCTCTCTACGGCGAACTGACTCGATCTCACGAGCGATGTCCACCACCTCCTCAAACATAGCACCCATTACTCTCTCTCTAGTCATCAGAATACGGAGATGGTAGTTAAGGCCATCCACAAATCTCCTAATCCTCTCACGATCTGACGGAACCATCCAAGTAGCATGACGAGCCAGCTGGGAAAACCTCATCTCGTATTGAGTCACTGTCATATCCCCCTGTGTCAACCACTCCAACTGCCTATACAGCTCCTCCCTGCGGGACTAAGGTACATACTTCTCCAGAAAAAGAGCGGAGAACTGCTGCCAAGTCAGAGGTGCTGCACCGGAAGGCCTACGCCTCTCAAAGTCCTCCCACCAAGTAAGAGCAGCCCCCGTGAACTGAAAAGTAGTAAATGCCACACCACTCGACTCAAGGATCCCTGCCGTACGGAGCATAAGCTAACATCTGTCAAGAAAACCCTGGGCATCCTCGCCCTCAGCACCACCGAATGTCGGAGGCTGGAGCCTACCAAACCTCTCGAGACGACGCTGATCATCGTCTGGCATAGCTGGAACCACGAAGCCCTGAGCTGGTGCAACCTGCTGAGGTGGAGGTGCCTCTGGTGTCTGTAGTCCTTGCGCCGCCTGATCAGGTGTGCGAACAACGGGGGTCTGATTGCCTCCCCCGGCCTGTGAAGTAGCTGCTGTTGCTGTGGTAGCTGAAACCGCCTGAGCCAGGCCAGTGCAGACCGATAATATCTGAGCCAAGGTCTGCTGAAGACCCGGAATCACGATAGGCACAGCTGGTGCCTGAACAGGTGCTGCTGGAGTATCCACACCTGGAGCCTGATCCTGAGCTGGGGCAATTAGTAGATCAGCAGGTGCTGCCCCGGCTACTCTGCCTCTGCCACGACCACGACCACGTCCACGGCCTCTGGCGGCCTCAGCAGGTGGCACTGGTGGTCGTCCGTCACGTCCGGTAGCTTGTGTCCTCACCATCTGTGTGAGAATAGGATAATAAAGATTTAGTTCTCAGTTCAACAAAGACGCATGACAAGAGTTTCAAGAATATGAAATTTTCCTAAAGGTTCGGCAGCCTCTCGAGGATAAGTACAGACGTCTCCGTACCGATCCACGGGACTCTACCAACCGGCTCATGACTCGCGAGACCAAGTAACCAAGGCTCTGATACCAACTTGTCACGACCCCAACCCCGGTCGTGATAGCGCCCAACACATTGCTAGGCAAGCCCGACCAATCCAATAACCTTGACCATTTATACAGCTCGTGAATTTATTTAACACAGATAAATTAATAAGTCATAGTACTGAATATCTGAAATAAAGTTCAAACATGCGGAAAACCCAAGTAAAAATACTACTACACAGCCCGATGAATCCGGTGTCACAAGTCTGAGCCTCTAATATACGAGTGTCAACCTACTATATAATAGTCAGAAGAAATGCGGAATAAAATAAATAGGATAGATGGGAAGATCAGGACTGCGGACGTCATGCAGCTACCTTGATGCTCCCGGATATGATGCTCGACAGAGAAAGTCTCACTCAGCCTCAGTGGGTGCACCTGAATCTGCACACGAGGTGCAGGGAGTAAAGTGAGTACTTCCAACTCAGTGAGTAATAAACATAAATAAAGACTGAGAATAAAAATCCTGAATAGGCACAAAGTAATTCTACAAACACAGCAACTTAAACCCAGCAGCATAAAATCCAGTAAAACAGTGAAAACAATTATAGAAATATCACACCAGATAAGTAAATAAATGACAATTAATAGTATGCAATGCAACACATAGACCGGTACTCTCCAGTACCCGCTGCGGCGTGCAGCCCGCTCCATTTATTTATCGTCGACGGCGCTCACTGGGGGTGTACAGACTCCGGGAGGGGCCCCTTACGGTCCAAGCGCAATAATAAGCCATCTCGTGGCATCAACTAGGCTCTCGGCCTCATATCAATATCAGTATCACACTGCTGTGACGTGCAGCCCGATCCCATGCTCAGTCCAAAATCACATAAGCCTCTCGGGCACATTAATATAGAAATATTTAGCCCAAACTTCATTTAAAAATATTAATTAAGTTTCTAGTTTGAGAAAAAGTGGCTGAGTTTGCAAAACAGTATTAACTACCAGAACTGAGATCGATGATATGTAAAAATGGTAAGAAACCAGTAAAAACAATCCCTGAAGGATTCAAGCAGTTGGCACGAAGCCCAATTATGATAATTAATCCATTTTTATAAGGATATCTACTAAGCTTCAATCACTTAGGTAGTAATTTTTATTAAGCGGGACGGACCAAGTCACGATCCCCGACGGTGCTCTACCCCAAGCCCGTTATCCGGCGTGCAAGTCACCTCAACATAGCACTACAATGTGCAAATTTGGGGTTTCAAACCCTCAGAACAGCATTTACATCTATTACTCACCTCAAGTCGGCCAAAGTCCTAGCTCGCTATGCCCTTGCCTTTCGAATTGACCTCCTCGTGTACCGAATCTGATCAAAACCACAACGAATACATCACAATATGCTAATGGGACAATACCCAATCGAAAACAATCGAAAAATAGCTAAAATCTCGAAATTAACAAAAACTCGAGCCCCGGGCCCACTTCTCGAAAATCAGAAAATTTACTATCAACGGATTCCTTATCTCGCCACGAGCTTATACATATAAAGAACACCAAAATCGGAGTCCAAATGACCCCTCAAATTCCCATTTTAACTCTCTTAAGTTTCAAGCCCTAATCACCATTTTGACCCTTGATTCCTTAATTTCAGTCTTAATTCATGTATTTGCACCATAAAATCGTGTTTTAGACTCAGAAATCCTTACCTCAATGAAGTCCCTTGATTTCTCTCTTCCAACTCGCCCAAATTCTCCAAGTCCGAAGTGAAAATTATGAAACCCTTTGAAATTTCGCGAAGGAGAAATAAAACACCACTGATCAGTTATTTCCGCATATGCGGCTCCTTAGCCGCATCTGCGACTTCCGCTTTTGCGGTTAAGTGTTGCTTCTGCGAAATAAACGGCTTCTGCGGTAACCAATCCGCTCCTGCGGCCACCGCTTCTGCGGATCGAGCTCCACATTAGCGGATTCATTTAAGATCACCAAACTCCGCATCTGCGGTTGCTTTGTCGCATCTGCGACTCCGTAGATGCGGTCAGCCAATCCGCTTTTGCGATCCCTGCCGCTTCTGCGGCTAACACCTCGCTTCTGCGGTACCGCTTCTGCGGTCCAATTTTCGCAGAAGCGAAAATACCAGAAGCAACTGAAATTTTCTTAAGTTTTCAAACCAAAACTTCCCGTTGACCATCCGAAATCACCCCGAGGCCCCCGGGACCTCAGCCAAAAGCACCAACACCTCCTATAACATCATTCAAACTTGTTCCAATCATGAAAACACCTCAAACAACACTAAAACCATCATTTCTCATTGAATTCAAGCCTAAGTTCTTCCAAAACTTCCGACACACGCATTCGATCAAAAACCCAACCAAAACACCTCTGAATGACCTGAAATTTTGCACACACATCCCAAATCACCTAACGAAGCTACTGCAACTCTCGGAATTCCATTCCGACCCTCGGATCAAAATCTCACCTATCAACCGGAATTCGCCAAAATTCTAACTTTGCCAATTCAAGCCTAATTCTACACCGGACCTCCGAAATTACTTCCGATCACCCTCCTAAGTCACAAATCATCCCCCGAAGCTAACCGAATCATCGGAATTCATATCCGAACCCTCTAACACATAAGTCAACGTCCGGTTGACTTTTCCAAAACAGACCTTCCTTAAAGAGACTAAGTGTCTCATCTCCTACTAAAATCAATCCAAATCAACTCGTTCACACCCAACACTGATAATGAAGCATAAAGAAGCAGAAAATGGGAGAAACGGGACGGTAACACACGTGACTACGGGTTGGGTCGTCACACTTCACAAACCAGAAAAAAGGTCATCCAAAAAATACCAATAATAGAACTGCATAGATAACAGGACGAAGGCACTAAAGAGAAACTCAAAATATAAAATAGCAGTTTACCAAAAAAATAATACACAAAAAGATTGCTAATAGTGTGATTAAGGGGAACTAACTGACAATCTGCTTGACGCACATGGAAAAACTCAGCTTTCAACATAATCATACCAGATGGCAATCAAGAGAGAACAAAAAGTTCCTCTTTCCCGTCTCCTCTGCTACTTCATCCTAAATTAATTGTTTCTGTATAGCATTAGTGACCTATTTCTGATGCCTCTAAATGCAGTAATTTTTGAAAAATCTTTGTTTAGAGGTGAATATCCCAAACAGAAAATGTGAATGGGAGATCCTAAACTGATATACGAATCTGACCAACAAACCCAAATTGCACCACACCCACAAATCAATGTTAGAGCAAATGAAAATAATAGATGACTGAAACCCGTATCAGAATAAAACTAAGCAATTATTTTGATCTTTTTATACGATAATGATTTTTATTTATTTTTTCAAATAATAAAATGGGCAATATTTACCTACCAATAGTGCAGCTCACATATTGTATTTATGTAACATGTCTTCAACTACAGCTCAGGCTAGGAACTCAAGAAAAATTACATTCAGAAGAATAATTATATGAAGCATGTTCATACCTCTTTTCTTAGACTCCATAAGGAGAGAATAGTTCACTTGGGTGGAAGGGGAGGCCGCGTTTTATTTTACCTGGGCCAAAGACTCTCCCCGCTGCTCTTCCGGGAAAAGTCGCTTCCTTTTTTCGGGGACTTTTCCGTAACTCCTTATCACTATTTCGCTTTCTATAAAGCATAGTGTCAGTCTCCCTTACTTTATAAGGTAGGAGAAGGTATCTCAAATCTTTCCGCCGGAGAACCAAACCAGGACAACCGTAAGCAACTAAACATCTATATTGAGCCAAATAACATTTGCGACGAAAGAACAAGCTATATCGGGCTATGTTCAGTTAAAATTAACATCCAATTTTAGGTATAGACAGAAGAGAAGCCTATGAACATAAGCTTGAAGTGACAGATCGAAAGCCAAAATGTGTAACCATCTTACCGTGATAGCCTCAAATGATCAATTGTCCACCTAAATAGATCAACTTTCAACATAATGAATCATCTTCACACTATTAATATCAGATCGAGCACAAGGCAAACAGAGAAAGAGAACTAAAAGTTCCTCTATCCCCCTTTCTAAGAAAAATCACATACTAACAGGAAAGTTCCATCACGATGAGAAGACTATCTATGACTAAGTAAGCCAACATGCTAAGTCAGATAATTTTTTTTTTAAAATTAAGTTTCTATCATAGGCCTCGTAGTTTATTGGCCGATGATGTTTCTTATTTCTTTGTTTCACCTTCACCTGTCCTTGTTATCTGTACAAGACGTTTTGGATGGTGAATTTGTATCTTTCTGCCAAAGGAAACGCACATTCTTACTTTGCTCGCAAACTGGTGTATTACTTAAGAATGGCACATCACTTTAGAAACTTTGATTCACATATAAGAGCTTTCTAACTTAGCTCGTACAAAAGGATATATTAGCTAACGATAGCACATAAAATTAGAAACTTAAAAGAAGTAGATAAAATTTGATAGTACAAGCAAGTATAAAGTATTAACGCGCGTCCAAATTCCAAAAGATAAAACGGAACTCCACTTTAATTTTTTCCCACAAGAGAACAGAGAGGGAGCAGACTTCAAAATGGCAGTCCAGGGTATGAGAATCAGGAGATCAAAACTATTACCACTTACATTACCAACCTATCCCAATTCATTAAGACAAGAAAAAGTAATTGCCCCAGGAGGTTTACGAAATTAACAAGTCTTATGATTTGATTTTTTTTTATTTTCCCCTGTTCTTTAAAAAAAGCTTTGTGGTTCAACAATTCAAAGATAATTATTCAATATGAATACCCAATCGATGTGTTCTGCAACAGCCACATTAAATGCATCTTTCATTTGATTAGCAGTCTCAACTCGACCTAATGCTCCAATAATAATGCATCTTTCCTCGCACTTATAGGATCATTAGAGTAATACAAAAAACAGTTTGAGTTGTTCTATGCAACGGCTATTCCAAAAATGATAAGAGCTTTCGCAGTTTAACCCAATTTTTACGCAACATCTATTCCAAAAATCAGAAAAATAAGAAAGCAAAACACCCCTGTACAACCAACCGTAATAAACTTGTACAGGAAGAGAGAAGACCGAAAGAAACAGAAAATTGGAAGAGGAGTTGAGCAATTGTGAAACTTTGAAGGAAGCACAATGTAGATGCTGTGCAAATCTGGAGGAAGCAGAGAACAAAAAATTACACCAGAGAACTAATACAATGACATCAAACACAGTAACATAATTTGCAACATCGGTTACTGGCCAATAGTTCCTTTTTACTATAAAAATGCAAGTAAAGAACAAGCAATGCATTAACACAGGCAATCAACTATACTTATTTATTGCTTAAAGATCATGAACCTATAGTATAGTAACATTATCTTATTAAATTATATACTAAATACAGATATGTTCTCTTTCCTTAACCAATTATATTAGTAGAAAAGACTAAATTATTTTCAACCTTTTAATTAAATACCGGTAAGAGTAGTAAAATTTAATTTTAATTAAATACCGGTAAGAGTAGTAATATTTAAGAGATTATTACTGTGACGGCCCGGCCGGTCGTCTCATGAGTTACCGGTCTGTTTTTCCCATTTCTGCTTCTTATTGCTTGTTCATCTGTGTTTTGAGGTATTGGGTTGGTTGGATCGAATCCGGGTTGGTTTCGGAGAGGTTTGAGACACTTAGTCTCTTTTAAGGAAGATTAAGTTGGAAAAGTCAACTGGATGTTGACTTATGGGTTAGAGGGCTCGGATGTGAGTTCCGATGGTTCGGTTAGCTTCGGGAGGTGATTTGTGACTTAGGAGCGTGATCGGAATGGGTTTTGGAGGTCCGAAGTAGAATTAGGCTTGAATTGGCGAAGTTGATATTTTGGCGATTTCCGGTTGATAGGCAAGATTTTGATCCAGGGGTCGGAATGAAATTCCGAGAGTTGCAGTAGCTCCATTATGTCATTTGGATGTGTGTGTAAAATTTCAGGTCATTTGGATGTTGTTGGGTTGGGTTTTTGATCAAAAGCGTATTTTGGAAGATTTTAGAAACGTAGGCTTGAATTCGATGTGATTTGGTAGATTTGAAGTTGTTTGAGGTGTTTTGATGATTGGAACAAGTTTGAATAAGGTATTGGGTTATGTTTGTGCCTTTGGTTGAGGTCCCGGGGGCCTCGAGTGAGTTTCGGGTTGTCAATCGGACCATTTTGGAGTTAGGAAGATTGCAGATTTTTGGTTCCAGCAGTTTCAGGTATTTTGTTCTTCGCGTTCGCGGGTGGCACCTCGCGTTCGCGTAGAAGGAATTGAGAAAGGCCAAAAATTAGCCTTCGCGTTCGCGAGATGGGCTCTGCGTTCGCGGAAGGATGAGAAGCAGTGCAACGCGTTCGCGAGATGGTCATCGCGATCACGTAGGGTATTGTTGGGTCTGAGGGGTTCGAGGTCTTTTGCTCATCGCGTTCGCATAAGGGGTATCGCGTTCGCGAAGGTGTAGGAGGAGGAAGCATCGCGTTCGCGATTGGTGCTACGCGTTCGCGAAGAGGAAATTTTTGGTCAACGTAAGTTTGTGCTACGCGAACGCGAGAGTTGGACCGCGTTCGCGAAGAAGGAAAGTCAGGCCTGGGCAGAATGTTTTTAAGTCGTCTTGTCCGCGATTTTGGGTCTATTTTCACCCATAGTTGATCATTTTGAGAGCTTTTTGAAGGAGATTTAAGAGGGATTCAAGGGGAAACAATTTGAGGTAAGATTTTTGGACTTAAAACTCAATTCTATTGTGTAATCTACCTAGAAATTCATGGAAACTTACGCTAAAAATGGAAAAACTAGGGCTTGGAATTTTGAACTTTTGATTTGGGATTTGAAGGGTCATTTGTGGACGGATTTTGATGTTTTTGGTATGGATGAACTCGTGGGAAGATAAGGAACCTATTGGTGTAAAAATTTCTGAGTTTCGAGATGTGGGCCCGGAGCTCGGGTTTTGCTAATTTCGGAATTTTTGGTATTTTTCGATTGTTTTCGCTTGGGTTTTGTTCCCTTAGCATATTGTGATGTTCTCGTTCTGATTTTGGATAGATTCTACGCACGTGGAGGCCAATTCGAAGGGCTAAGGCGTCGCGAGCTAGGGATTTAGCCGGTTCGAGGTGAGTAATGCTTGTAAATGATGTTCTGAGGGTTTGAAATCCCGGATTGTGCATCGTAGTACTATAATGAGGTGAGGCACACGTTCGATGACGAGCGTGGGGTCGTGCACTATTAGGGATTTGGACTTGGTCCGTCCCGATTGATGATTTTACCGCGTATTGAATTGAAAACTATTTGTTATCATCGTTTATTGGGCTGAATGCCATATTTGGGCTTCGTGCCAACTATTTGGACCCTTCGGGGCTTCTATTTGATATTCCCTCACTGTTTTGACTCATTATTTGAACTCAGTCGTGTTAATTTCCACTGTTTTACTACTCAGCCGTTTTTACTCAGTTTTGAGATTTAAATGATGTTTGGGCTGAGAAACACTGTTTTACTATTGCCCGAGGGGCTTGAGATGATTTTTGACTGATTAAGGCCGATGACCTATATTGTGAGGAGATACTGGTACTGATTGGAGGCCGAGAGCCTGAGATATGAGTGCCACGAGGTGGCTTGATTGATATGAGGCCGAGGGCCTAGATTTGATGCCACAAGATGGCTTGTTATTGCGCTTGGGCCGTAAGGGGACCCTCCAGGAGTCTGCACACCTCCAGTGAGCGCGGGTACCCATTGTGATGTGAGTTTGAGCCCGAGGGGCTGTTACTGTTGTGAGATATTGCCCGAGGGGCGGATGTGGTGTTACTGTGCCCGAGGGGCAAATTCCTATTTGTTTGTGTTATCATAATTAACTGTCAATTACCTGTTTTACTGGTTTAAAAGAGCATTTCCTTGATTTTTACTGGTTTTACTGAAATTAATTGATTTTACTGCTTCATTATAGACTGCCATATGCTTTACGTATTTTCTTGCTTCCAGTCATTATTTATATTCATTACTCACTGAGTTGGAGTACTCACTTTACTCCCCAGCAGAGTCGCCAAAGCTGTCACACCCCTTTTTTACAAACTTCATTAAACCCTCTTAAAATAATAAAAGGATTTTTGAAGCTCAAAAGGGTTTTCCAATATAGAAAATGACAAAAATTTGTGTTTAAAAGGATTAACTCAGAGTCACCACCTGACATTTGATTTCGGTGTGCCAGGTCACCGTTTTTTTTATAATAATTTTCCTTTTAAAACACTTTGGACTCCAAAACTAGGTCTGCACCAAAGATTCGAGTAAGGGGGTTCATTTGACTCGGTGAAAAGTAGTACGTTATGTGTGTTGTCTTGTCGAACTGAAAAGTCTGCCCAACTGACATAAAGCTGTTTCGTACCTATCGGAACCTTTAACACGCAAAGCATAGCGTGGTCAAATATTACGTTATGTGTGTTCTCTTGCCTATAAATAACGAGCTCATTCTACATATTTTCTGCGCTCATCAATAACTAATAGCAAATCTTTCAAGAAAAGAGAGTTTTTTTTAACGCACAAATGGCTTAACCTCTTTATGTACCAAGGTGCGAGTGTGGAAAAAAATGCATGACGCAAAGATGTTGGGATAATGGTGAAGCTGGACGCCGCTACTGGCACTATATGAACAAGTTTTATGAGGTTCCCGACGAACCTACTTGCGATTTTGAGGTATGGCTTGATGAACCCTGTCATCAGGAATACTACAAAGAATTGTTGCAGCATCTTCATAATGTGTGTTCACAACAGTGGGAACGTGAAGAAGAACGTAAAAAAGAGGTTGCGGAGTTCGTACCACCACCTTGTCGGGCACCACCACCTCGTCGGGCACCACCACCTCGTGCCATACCAGGGCCTCGCTCGTACTGCTCTGGCTCCACATAACAGGCATGTGTACCAAGCGCTGATCCTCCCGGGCTCGCTGCAGTGTTCGGGCAGCCAACTCTACAAATCGACGGCTATAATCCTGCAAGGCGACTGCAGGATCTCCGACATAATCCTGCATCTGGAGTCCCAGCTGGTAGACTGTATATAGTCCAATAGCCTGCATAACGTATTTAATCTAAACTACATATATTGCACTAAAATACAGTAGTATAATGAATAATAACAGAAAACATACCAGTGCCTCGTGTCGCCCGACGTATGGAACGTACCGACCGCCAGCCTGATGAATAGGGTTCCCGATAAAAATTCGGGTGACGTGCCGGTACCAGGACATATACCCCTGAATAGCCACCTCCTGCATCTGTGTAGGTGGGGGCGGAATCATCTGATCTCGATGGCCCCAAATATGATCTGTGCCGCTAACCATGCCATAAATGCGTCGTCCGCCCTACAACGATCATCTCTTTGATAATGCGTAGGCTCCCATATAGGCCCCCTCGGTATATACTACGAGCGGCCAAACTGCCGAAGTACCCGCTCCGAGGCATGATGCTCCACAATATCAAGGCATATGAGTGGGGAAGAAGTGCTCCAAATCAATCGGTCGGCCGAGCAATAAGCTGGCAGGGAAGCTATCAACTCGTCGTTGTATGGCGTCCAGATGAACTATCAAATAAGGACATGAAACGTGAGTATGCGCAACACTAAGTTAATATATACCAGGTAAGTTTAGGTACATATTTACCTGTGCGCCCTCCAGCAGATCTAACACATCCCTGCAGATGGGGAGATTATGATGAGCATCATACTCTCGTGAAAGTGTACGGCAGAGAACCCACCTCCTGGCTAGAAGGAGAAACGGAGGTGGTACATTAGGAGGTAATTGTGGTCGAGGTGGCTGAAACTGCAAGAATCGCTCCCAAGCCCAAACCTAACATGCAAAGTTTACGTAAGGCTTAAGATAAATTCTAACTAGGTAGAGTTGGGACTTATGAACAGATTATTTGAATATGTTGTCACCTGTAGAAGCGACATAAAACCACAAACATCTCTTTGAGTACCCATGCTCGCCCGGCACATCTGCCTATACATGTAGCCGAGAACAGCAGCACCCCAGCTGTAATAGGGTAACTCATCTAGTAGCTGAAGATGATGAAGAAATCTCAAGTTGACTAGGTTCCCCGACGTGTTCGGGAACAAGACACCTCCAAATAGAAGAAGCAGCAACAACCTCGTATACCGGGTGATATGTACCTCATCTGTATCATCGGTGATATCGAGGTGGAGTACCTCCAGGTACTGTCTAATAGGTGTCAAAGTCAACCGACTGGCACCCGCGATGCAGTCTCGTCCTGTGGCCTGAAACCCGTGAGCTGCTGCAGCATGTCCAAATAAGCATCACGCGCCATAGATCTCATGGCAATAGGCAGTGAAACGGCCATGCCATCAACGGGCAGGCCATATAAAACCTCCACGTCCTGCAGCGTGATGGTAGCCTCGCCAATGGGCAGGTGAAAAGTGTGCGTCTCCGGTCGCCACCGCTCAATCAACGCCGTGATCAAAGCCCAGTCAACCTGTATCCGCCCGATCTCAATAATCCTATAGAATCCCGTAGCCTGGAGGCGATGGACTACACGCTCGTGGAGATCTCTGTGCCTCAGAAAATCCCACAGGTCATCCACTTTCCTAGCGCGGAGAATCTGGGACAGTAACTCTGCCTCCCATATATGGGCGGACCTATGATCGCCCTGAAGCACTAATAGCTCACGAGAGTAAGGGCCTGGATGTATAGGCGGCGTGTCCATGTCGTCAACTGTAAATTCAACAACATTAATTGTATGTTTATTATTTAATTGAATAAAAGATATATACCTATTGGGTTCCAGGCTCGATATTTGAGGCCCAGTAGCACCAAACTTGTCACGACCCAAACCCCGATCCGGTCGTGATGGCGCCCTCGTGAAGACAAGGCCAGCCAACCAACCCAAATTGCCTTTCCAGAATAGTTAATGTTAATAAGTAGTTTTAGCATAACTAAATAACCACAGTCTAAAAAAAAGATTTCTTTATTAAGTGCGGAATACAACCCAAACACAGCCCAAACCGGGGTGTCACAAGTCACGAGCATCTATTAGAGTATAAATACAACTACAAGGCCTGAAATAAACAAAATAGAACTGATAAACAAAAGGATGAAATGCGGTGCTGCGAACGCTGGCAATCACCTCGCTAAACTTCGATAACTAAGCCTCCGATCAGCTCAAAACCCGCTACCGGGGAACAGATACCTACATCTGCACGCGAGGTGCAGGGAGTAAAATGAGTACTCCAACCCAGTAAGTAATAAGAGTAAATAAAGACTGAGCAGTAGGAAACAATGAATCCACATTCACGTTAGGCTCAATAAACACAACAGGCTTTCAAATCATAATACGGGTCAACCTTCTCTTTTAAAATCCAGCTTTTAGTAAAAATCATTTTGAAATACTTTCCAGCAGTTTCAGTGAGGGTTCAATACCATTTAAAATAATAATAGCAATTAAAGCCATAATCGGCCCCTCGGGCAAAGCATAGTTCGTAAAATAGCCCCTCGGGCAAAACAGTAATCACAACCACTTCATAACTTGAAAATCTCGGTGGAAATAACCAGATGCCAAATCAGTGATAAATTTCTGAACATCTCATAAACCCCAGTTTAAATAAAGGTTGTTTTAAAACATTTGTTCAACTTACCGACATAGGCTAATATAAAGATGAGTGAAAACAGTCAATAAATCAACATATTCGATAGAAACTCACTTTAAAGGGGAGTGAAATCAATAAGTTCATAAACAGGCCTCTCAGGCAAACCTCACTCATATGCATGTATATATCTATCGCCCCTCGGGCTAGCCTCTCTGTCACTCGTGACTCAACTCTTACCAATCAGAACTCGTACTCAACATTCACGCTCAATAGATACCATATAGTAACCTATGCGGCGTGCAGCCCGATCCATATATCGCTGCGGCGTGCAACCCGATCCATATATTTCGTCGACGGCGCTCATTGGGGGTGTGCAGACTCCGAGAGGGGCCCCTTACGGTCCAAGCGCAATATTGGTGCGGTGTGCAGCCCGACCCATATAAGTATTGCTGCGGCGTGCAGCCCGATCCGTATCCATATATATATATATATATATATATATATATATATATATATGTCTGCCGGCTTCCCTTATTAGGTATATGTATTTCTAGGCGTTTCAATGTTCTCAAGAGTTGCTGCTATAACTTAAATCTCTTGAATCTGTTCTTGGAGACATATCATCTCGTGGGCTCCATTGATTCACTGAAGCGACGAGACCTTGAAAGTTGTTTTCTCAAGTGTTACTATCTAAACGTTCTATCAATTAGCGAAGGTTTTTTGTGACAAGATTCGAGGTGGATCCATAATTCAAATCAATACACGTGAAAAATATTGCACTAACATACTGTTTTAATTTTATATCAAGGTATTCGATTATATACGGAGTTTAAGAAGGAAATTTTTTAAAAATGAATGGTCTAAAATATGTCTTAAATATTTATAGGCTATTGAAGTTTAAAGTTAATTAAAAATTTTAAATATAGAAAGATAGTATCTTTGTGGCCAGATTAAAAAGGAATGTGTAACATATACATCAGGATAGAAAAAATATTATATTTTATAATTGTTCAATTATGTGTTTAAAGCTCAAACCAAAGAAATGAGGTACTACACCTTTTGTTTCCATGTTATATCTGCCACTAACAGCCAGATTTGGTTTGGTATAAAGCAGAATTAAGTAATTCTTACTTTTGATCAAGAAATTCTTATTTAACATACATAAAATATCAAACATCTTAATATATGATGTATGGACTGGAGTAATATATATCAACAACAATAACATATCCAGTTAAAATTCTTCTGGTGGGATCCGGGGAGGATAGTGTGTACGTAGCCTAACTTGTACCTTGTAATCTGTAAAGTTAGAGAGGTGTTTCCGATAAATTCTCGGCTCAGGAGCTGAAGTAATACATAAGTTGGCAAATAATACGCCAGCATTGGCATTATTGGGACGCCTTTGGTGATAATAAATTCAAATGAACTAATGTAGAGTTGGTCACTTGTCAATAATTACATTAAATAATAATTACCAACAATAATTATTTTGACAATTTTAGACAAAGATATGATAGTTTAGTATGATATATACTTTACCAAGTAATATCTGTAGCTGTAGCTATATTTTAATGGAACATCTTAGAGTAGAGCCCTCACCAAGTATTTTCTGCATGAGAGAAGCTAAGGAGGACTGTCCAAAAAAAAATTAAGTTGATTTAATTACCTCAAAATTAAAGGCATGAACTTATATATGCACTTATTCAAGTTATCATAATTTATTTTAGTTCGTTAGCTTATCAATTAACATGACCATGACTACTTTGATATACTCTGTTTATCTATAACGGATGGTATAAATGATCCTTTTTACGTAGTAGAAGGACATTTTTGACCTTTTCCCCTTTTTTTCTTTTACGGCCAGTCAAAAACCAAATAAGCATTACCTTCCAGGATTTTATGCTGAAATTATTTTTCCAATGCTTGGCCACCTTAACATCCACCTTGTAACCATTTTTATATATTAATGTGCAAAAATCATATAACTCTGTCTATCAAGACTTAGACCGATGCAAGAAAATCACCTAATATTTTTGCCTGCGCTAGGATTTGAACCTGAGACTTCATAATTCTCGACTCACTTCGGTGACCACTAGGTCCCCTTGAGGTGCGGCCCTTCTCCGGACCCTGCGTGAACACGAGATGCTTTGTGCACCGAGCTGCCAATTTTTATACCAACTGAAACACATCTTTACAATGTCTACACCAACTGAAAAACGCTTATGAGCAGTACTTTACACCTCAAAGTACTAATAATGCTAATTGCTAAAGCTTGATTTCTTTAGTCTCTAATACAATCAATTTGGAATCTATCCCCAAAAGATTTGAATAAATTACAAAGCTATCAGAAAATAATGCATTGATGCATTATTTACAATGTGTATAGTTGATGCAAAGTTTCTGCTATGACTCATAGCCTATGACTAATTACAACTTTACATATGACATAATCATTAGCTACCAAGTCCAAAACTTTTTCACACTAGCTAGCAATCAGCTTTATTGTCAAAAATATAAAAAATATGGTATGCTTAACCAACAGATCCTTCAAGTTTCAAGCTCATTAGCTGATTCACCTCAGCACCAAATTCATCAGGAAGTTCGTTGAAAACATCTCTACAAAACCCTGAAATCATCGCAGCCATCGCTTTCTCATAGTCGATTCCCCTCTGCTGGAAATAAAACAACTGATCTTCACCAATCTTTGACGTGGTCGCTTCATGTTCGATGCGGGCAGTTGGGTTTTTGCTCTGTTCAAATGATGATAACATCAGTAGAAGCAATAGTGCAAAGTAGAACTTATGCTTACCTCATACTCAAAACTGAGAACAGAGAGAAGTGAATTTCGGTTCAAATTAAAGCAGGAAGTTAACACGCAGAAGGATCATCCACAGAAACGCTTGATCTAGCTACATCTAAGGTCAAGTTCTTAATGTACTTCCAATGATATTAGATACCATACTTCAGCGACAGAGGCTTCATTCAAACTTCAGAAAAATAAATGTATAGCAACATCGTGGCAATGGCTTTTGATCCATCCATAAAGGTCTATAGACATATTACAACAACACATCTTATCATTGCCATGCACTACTCACGTCGACTCCACAAGAAATCCAGCTAAAATAACTTTGCAATCCAAGACTAATTAAATCTTGCAAACATAAATAGCATCCTCGGATAAGCCAGTATAGCTTGAAGAAATTAAATTCTAGGCAGTATAAGTATAAAAGAACTATCAAAAGCCTAATAAGACCTCGCACCCAAGGGTGTGACCTAGCGGTCAATGAAGTGGGTTGAGAACCATGAGGTTTTAGGTTCAAATCCCAGAAGAGGCAAAAAAAAAAAACAAGGTGATTTTTTCCATCTATTCAAGCCAGCCTTAGTGGATAGAGTTACCTAGTACCTGTTGCTGGTGGGAGATAGCAGGTATCCCGTAAAATTAGTCAAGCTACGTACAAGGTGGTCCGGACACCACGGTTATCAAAAAAAAAAAAAGGAGAAGCCTAATAAGACCTCGAGTCCAACCAGGAACTCGAAGCTGCCTGCCTCAACATAGCAGAGCTTATGTAACTTCTTCTATCAGATTGTTTTTATGGGAAACAGCAATAGTCCCCATGAACCTTTTCTCCCCTTCTTTCTTCATCTTGTAGATGATTTCTAACTTCATAAGGAAGAATTTTCTATCCTCTGAATCTAGATTTCAAAAAGATGAGGTCTTGGACGTTGGTGAAATAAAAACATTGTCTATTCTATGAAAAAGGTAATGTAAAAAATTAATTATGCTAGCATCACGCATAACAGACGTCGCCATAAAACAACTAAAACGATTACCGTGCGATTGAATAATTTATACGTAGCAACTCTAGCATGCTATGGCAACAAAAACAAAAATGAAACAAGACTTATCGTTATCAAGCTAAGACGGGGAGGAAAAAATTCCCAAAGAGCAAACTACCTGAATGTACGGATAAGTGTTGGCAGCAGCAGTATCACCAATGAGCATTGAATCACACTGTGAGGAATTTTTGGCATTTTCGGCATTAGACAACACCTGAACCAGTCCTCGATAACAGTTCCTAGAATGTCCTGCTGAAATACCCTTTGAAATTATCCTACTCCTCGTATTCTTCCCTTTGTGTATCATCTTTGTCCCTGTATCTGCCTGCTGATAATTATTAGTCAACGCCACAGAATAGAATTCACCTACTGATTCATCACCTTCTAACACAACACTCGGATATTTCCATGTAATAGCTGACCCTGTCTCCACTTGTGTCCACGAAATCTTCGACCTAGCCCCAGCGCAAAGTCCCCTCTTTGTAACAAAATTATAAATCCCTCCTTTACCTTCCTCATCTCCCGCATACCAATTCTGCACAGTGGAATACTTAATCTCCGCACCTTCTTCACAATACAACTCCACCACAGCAGCATGTAACTGATTAGTATCATATGCAGGCGCGGTACACCCTTCTAAATACTCTACAAAACTCCCTTCCTCTGCAATTATAACAGTCCTCTCGAACTGTCCGGTTTCCATAGCATTTATTCTAAAATAAGTCGATATCTGCATCGGACACCTAGTGTTCTTGGGTATATACACAAATGATCCATCACTAAACACAGCCGAATTAAGAGCCGCATAAAAATTATCTTCCGGGGGCACAACTCTCCCCAAATACTTCTTAACCAAATCCGGATACTCCCTAATCGCCTCAGATATCGAACAAAAAATCACACCAGATTTCTCTAAAGTCTTCCTATGTGTAGTAGCAATAGAAACACTATCAAGAACAGCATCAACCGCGACATTCGCCAAACGATTCCTTTCGTTTAAAGGCACACCCAACTTATCAAAATACTTAATAAGTTCAGGGTCAGCTTCATCAAGACTATTTAAAGTTGGTTTCTTTTTAGGTTCTGAATAATAAACAATATCTTGAAAATTAATTTCTGGGTACCTATTATCAGACCAATTAGGCTCTTTCATTTTAATAAATTTCTCATAAGATTTCAACCTGAACTCAAGCATCCAACTGGGCTCATTTTTCTTTGCAGAAATCAACTTTACAGTTTCCTCAGAAAGCCCTTTTGGTAGTGCAAAAGATTCAATTTTTTCATTAAAACCCCATTTATAGTCTCTTTTCAAGAATTTCTGAAGTGGGTCATTTTCATTTATTGAAAAAGAGGAATCTTTACCTGGGGTGTCAAGAGTGGTGTTGGCCAATTCTGCAGCTTTGACCTTCAAATTTCTTGAACTAGGGTTTCTGGGTGTAGCTGATTTTTGAAGAAATTGACACCCTTTTGGTAGTTTAGGTTGTTCAGTGATTTGTTGAGGAGAAAAACAGGAGATTCCATTGGTAACAAGAGAAGCCATTATTACTGCCTTTGGGAGGTGATGGAAGAGAGAAAGAAGCTCAGATTGAAGTATTGAACAAACAATCAAAAATTACAACTTTTAATTTCTCTAATTTTTGGAATATTTTGTAGGTTAGTGTTGTTTTATTTATTTCTGTGGTGCTGATTTTTAGAGGGTCTTGTGCTGACCACATGCCTTCTTTTTCAGCCATGAAATTTCTGGATTTTTCTTATAAAATATATCCACTTAGGGGTTAGGACTAAATATAGAGTAGAGCTGCCAAAATTAATTGTATGGTAAGTAAATTTTTGCAGACAAATTGGACTAGAGTGAAATTTATTAATGTGCTTGTGGAATAAATTATAAATATGATAAAATCTATATTGATATTTGAGAAATGTATTACTTCATGGCTTAATTTATACTCCTTACGTTTCAATTTGTGTAAACCTATTTTTTTTTTAGTCCGTACCAAACAGAATGACCCCTTTTCATATTTGGAAATAATTTACCTTTATGTAATAATTTATAGCCAAACAAAATATATGTGTTTTATTTTACACCAGAAATTCAAAAGTATTTTTTTTTCTTAAATTCTGTGCCCAATCAAATAAGTTCACATAAATTGGAACACGTAGAGTATAGTATTCTATTCTTTTATTTTTAGTCAATTTTACAAGAATAACATCATTGTTTATTTGACAAATATTTAATGGGATTATCCGTATTTTACTCTTGTTGAATCCCACACATGTAAAAGCTGCTCCTTATTTGTAAGGAAAAGTCAATTTAAAGGTTCCAAGTGTAATAAGGATTAGTTGGAACATTGCAAAATCTTTCCAACTTTTTTAAACTTTTTACCTAATTAAATATTATTATTTATTATATAAATTAAAATGGATGGAATATTAAATTGCTTTTGAAGGTTTTTCTTCCTTTAGATAAGCAACATATTTCTAGTTCCTTTGGATATTTAACTTACCCTATTGGCCTATCCTCAACACGTCTCCTTCACTAGTTCCTTTGTTGCATTTTATGTAGCACACTTTTCTTTTAATTTAACCAAAAAAAATAATATTTTTTAATTTAAAAATAATTTAATTTTAAACTTCTCAATTTATTTTAATGAGATGATTTATAGTTACACAAATATTTAATGACTTATTTTAGATAACAAAAATTAAAAGTCTTTCTTTTATTTTTTTTCCTTAAACTTTGTTCCTTGTTCAATATCGATACATAAATTAGGACGGTTGGAATAAATAAATAAACAAGTAAAACAACAACAAAAAAGTAGTTTTTTAAGCAAATTCACAAGGCAATATGCCTAGGGCTAGTCTTATTAATAATAAAAGAAATAATCACTAAGGAAAAGTACAAGTAAGGGGGCAAAAGCAACAGTAGTGTGGCATCCATTGCATTGGTATGACGATCATCCCTATGCACCTCCAATGTCTCATGAGGGCTAGTCTCACGAGGGCGAATGAACAATAGTCATTTTCTTGCCATGATCGTTCCTCATTTCTTGGCGTTTTAGGGTCACAAAACAGCAATTCAGATCGATTTTTAATTTTTCGTGTGCTAATGTTCACACCATCTTCATGAATTCAAGCGATGAGCGCCGAATCGGCCAAAAATTTTGTGGGCTCAGCAGAAACAACTTAATAAAAATAGTCATTACTTTGCCATGAATGTTCCTCATTTTTTGGCATTTTAGATCCATAAAATAGAAATTCAAGACGACTTCAAATTTTTCGTGTCCTAATCACACCATCATCATGAATTTGTGCGACGGGTTTCGAATCATCTAAAATTATATGGGCCCATCATAAACGACCTAATAAACAATAATCATTTCTTCGCCATGACCGTTCTTCGTGTTTTAGCATTTTATGGCCATAAAACAGGAATTCAAGACGATTTTCAATTTTTTGTATGTTAATGTCGACGCCATCTTCATGAAATTGGACGACGGGTTTCGATTCGCCGAAAATTTTATGGATCCATCAGAAATGACCTAATGAACAATAGTTATTGCTCGACCATGACCGTTCTGCATTTTTGGCGTCTTAAGGCCATTAAACAAGGATTTAGGATAATCTCCATGTTTTTGTATGCATCGTCCACGGCATCTTCATGAATTTGGGCGATGGGCTCCGAATAACATAAAACTTTGTGGGCCCATCATAAATGATCTAATGAACAATAATTATTTCTTAAAAATTTTACCTCCTATAGCAAAGCTTTATACCCTATTTATTATAAATAAAAATCCTTTTAAAATATTATTTTCTATAGCTACCTTTTAGTTTTTATAACAAAATATGTATTTATGATCACTTCCTACTGTTAATCCATTAAATACGTTGTCTAATATTTTTCTCTCTCATTCTTTTTGTTTATTCTCTCCCAAAATCATACATAATATCTTATTTCTCTCTCCACGATCTCTCTCTCTCTCATTCTTTCCTATATGAACCAGAAAACTGGTTTCCTCCGACAGACGGTAAATTTTTTCATGATTTCCATAATTATCACAACTCTTCAGCCATGTAAACAGTGAGCTTTTCCATGATTTTCTGCAAGTTTTCTTAACATCCTTTTCAAAATTATTCTTTCCCAATTCCACAGGACGTGGAGGCATGACACCAAATTTTTTTCCTTCTGATTCATGATTTCTTGCTTCTGTCAAGAAATATGAAATTGTGAAAGTCGTAAATCATCAACACATATTTTCACCACTCACCACTAAAGTTTTTGGACTTTTGGCCGGTTAAAGCTTCTTCTTTTTCTCTTCAACAGTTTTTTTTAAAATATTTACCATTGTTAGATTTTTTGCAGAATACCCACTAAAGCACTCAATTTTGAAGGACCACTTTCGATTTGCAAATCACTCAAGAGGAACCTGTATTTGCAGGTTCATCAGCAGCCATTGAAGCCGAAAGGAGAACAAAAATACGCAATGATTGTAGATGTATTTATATGTATTCGAGTCCGCATACATTGATTTTTAGTTTCTACAGTGGTATTCTCTTCTTGTATTTAGATGTATTTATATGTATTATTTAAGGCATACACTGATTTTTATTTTATACAGTGATTTTTTACTGTTGTATTTAGATGTATTTATATGTATTTGAGTTCTTACAACAATATTTTTGATAAGTTATGGAACTTTGTAGATGTATTTATATGTATTCGAGTCCGCATACATTGATTTTTAGTTTCTACAGTGGTATTCTCTTCTTGTATTTAGATGTATTTATATGTATTAGCTAAGGCATACACTGATTTTTATTTTATACAGTGATTTTTGACTGTTGTATTTAGATGTATTTATATGTATTTGAGTTCTTACAACAATATTTTTGATAAGTTATGGAACTTTGAGTTTTGATGATTTGCCAAACAGTCTTGAGGAACCAGTTGTGATCAGCTCCTTAGGTTCGGTTCTCATGGGGAATATGGTTGATCCGTAGGGGGAACAATATGGAAATCTGGTTCTCGGGGGAAATATCAATTCTAAGTTTGTTGTCATTAAAAAAGGGGAAATTGATAGGTTACAAGTACCTTGGGCACAAGTACTTTACTTTATGTTTTGATCATCTAACAAACTTACCATCCAGAACCAGATAAGAAACCTGTTACACATTTACAAGACCTTGAGATCACAAAGTCCAGGTTGGGATCCATTGTGGGATATAACTCAACTTTTCAGAGTGGAAGGAATAGCTGAGGTAACAGGTCCCTACCAGTTCCCGAGGAGACTGTATGAAGTTAACTCTCCAGCAGGAAAGTTGCTGCCTGCACACGCTACTGCACAAGAACAGCGCAACAGTCAACTTTCTGTGGAAGGCTCTTTACCTACCTTGCTTACATCATTGTAAGTGATGTCACACATATATAAACACAATCAAGGAAGGTAAAATACCTTACTTCATGAGAAAACCAGATGAAGGACCTGAAGCATGCCTGGTACAATCATTCAAGTTAATCGACTCAAGATAATCTGGGCAGTGTACTTTAGATTCACAGGAACCAGATTAGGGACCTGATCCCTTGGTGTTCCCCTGACAGAAGTATAAGTCAATTGTACAGTTAGAAAGCAACTGCAGAAAGTGACTGCCTGCAACAGTGCAGCAGACAGTGCAACAGTCACTTCCCATTGAGAAGAGGCATGTACTAACCAAGATTTAACATCACTAAGGTGATGTCTTTTGTAGTATAAACCTTATGCAAGGCACAAGATTCAGTTTCAAGACTTGCAAAATCAAAAACGAAAATACTCTCTCAAGTGCTTACAACAACCTCTCCCAAGAACAAAGCTGCTTCAACCTCAAGGACCGGATCCAAGATTGAAGATATCTTAAGTCCTTAGGTTTGTTGAGTCTTTGTTATTTGTTCTTCATTGTAACTCCTATCTTGCTTTTTAGAAGTTATTTTTAGGAAACCCAAAATCCGTAAAATCTCCAGTTTATGTTGTAACTAGGTTTAGTCATAAGTTAAAGTCTTTGTAACTAGAGAGTTATAAAGTGGCTTGTAATAGTGTTATTACAAGTTAGAGTGATTGAAGTCTTTGTAATAGAGTTATTACAAAGTGGCTTGTGGTGAGAGTATCACAAGTTAGTCAAAGTCTTTGTAATTAGAGAGTCACAAAGTGGCTTGTGGTGAGAGTACCACAAGTTAGTTGAGTTGAATCTTTTATAATAGAGTCATTACAAAGTGGCTTGTAATAGGGGTTTACAAGTTAGTGAAGTTGAAAGCCTACAAGTGTAGGTCGTGATTTTTGTCCCCTTGAGTTGGGATTTTTCCACGTAAAAATCCTCTGTGTTCTTTACTTACTACCGAGCTACTGCGAGAACAATTAGAGAACCTGATTCCCTATACTGGTTGGTTTTACAGTCTGTTGCTTACCGTGGGAACTTATAGAGAATCTGGTTCTCTATACAGTGGGAACTTATCCTGTGTCTCATTTACATACTGGTTCAGTAGTTAGCACTGTGGGAACTGATATAGGATCAGATCGCTATACAGTTTTATTTTCAGTGGAAACTCATAGAGAACCTGGTTCTCTATACAGTCTGGTGGACGCTTTGCTTCTAACAATTTTTAAATACATTGTTAGTTCTATCATTTTGATGTTATTCATCAATTAGTTATGCATTCAGTCTAACTGTATTCATCTTTATTTTAAACCTAAATGTATCCATTTGTATTTAAAATAACAATACGGTGAAATATAGTACAATATTCTCAATATAAATAGAAAATCAATGAATACAACCAATGAAATATACTCAATAAAGCAGTAATACCATGTATTAGGAATACATAAAATATTGTGAATACAAAAATAAACTTGAATACACTGAACACAACTGTTAGATACAATAGAATACAAGCACTGGGTTTATTATGAATATGCAGGCAGTAAGTTACTATTACAGGTTGTATTCGGCATAAATACATGATGTATTCATATACAGAAAATCGAATTTCAAAATATTTCTGTAGATACTTGTATCAATTCCGAGCAGAACCTCGAACAATGTCAGGAAAAAAAAGTCGAACTGTATCAAAAAAAGAGGGACTGGAACTCTGAAGAATGCTCTATTTTTTTGTGTTTAACGCCTAATAAATCTTCTCATTAATTGGATTGATAATGTTGTATGTTATAATTGATTTCAGTGAGTTATATTAGGAGTGTATCACGTTAATTAGCAGCTTTCCGTTATTAAACAACTTGAGAGACCTATTATTACGTTGTATTCATGAATACATGTGAATACAATGGCTGAAAGCTGGACTGCCCTATTCTTTAGCCGATTTTTGCTACTGTATTCATGAATACAGTAGCTCGAATACATTACCATAACAACTGAAAGGTAGCTACGAAAAGTAATTATGTATATGGTAGTTATAGGGAGTTAATAACCACTAAACAATAGTCAATTCTGAAAATTTCTCTTATTTCTTCACCACAACCGTTTCTTATTTTGGCATTTTAGGGTCATAAAACAAAAATTCAGGATGGTTTCTAATTTTTTTGTGCTAATGTCCACGCCTTCTTCATAAATTCGGGCGCTAGACTCCAATTCGCCTAAAATTTTGTAGGCCCATCAGAAATGACCTAAAGAATAATAATCATTGCTTTGACATGACCGTTCCTCGTGTTTTGGCATTTCAGGACCATAAAATAGAAATTCAAGATTATTTTCAATTTTACGTGTGCTAATGTCCACGCCTTCTTCATGAATTCGGGCGCTAGACTCCAATTCGCCTAAAATTTTGTGTGCACATCAGAAATGACTTAATGAAAAATAGTCATTGTTTCTCTATGACTGTTCCTTATTTTTTGGCATTTTAGGGCCATAAAACAGGAATTTAGAATGACTTTCAATTTTTTGTGTTCTAATGTCCACGCCATCTTCATGAATTCAGGCGACGGGCTCTTTCGCCTAAAAAATTTTGGGCCCATCAGAAACGATCTAATGAACAATAGTCATTGCTTCACCATGAACGTTCCTCATTTTTTGGGCTTTTTGGGCCGCAAAACAGGAATTCATGACTATTTCTAATTTTACGTATGCTAATATCCACGTCATCTTCATGAACTTGGACGACGGGCTGTGATTCACCTAAAGTTTTGTGGGCACATTAGAAATGACATGATGAATAATAATCATTGCTTTGCCATGATCGTTCCTTATTTTTTTGGCATTTTAGGGCTATAAAACAGGAATTCATGATGACTTCCAATTTTTCATGTGCTGATGTCCACGGCATCTTAATGAACTCGGGTGACGGGCTTCGAATCCCATAAAATTTTGTGGGCAGAAATGATCTAATAAAAATATTATTTCTTCACCATGATTATTCCTCGTTTGGTGTTTTAGGGTCATAAAATAGGAATTCAGGACGATTTTCAATTTTTCGTGTGCTAATGTCCACACCATCTTCATGAATTCCGGTGACGGGCTTCGAATCTTCTAAATTTTTTGGGCCTTTCATAAATAATCTAATGAACAATAGTCATTGTTTCACCATGATCATTCCTCATTTTTTAATATTTTAGGGCCATAAAACAGGAATTCAGGATGAATTCCAATTTTTCGTATGCTAATAATGTCCACGCCATCTTCATGAATTTTGGGCAACCGTCTCCGTGTCGCCTAAAATTTTGTGGACCCATCAAAAACGACCTCATGAATAATAATCATTGCTTCGCTATGACCGCTCCTCCTTTTTTGGCATTTTAAGGCCATAAAATAGGAATTCTGAATGATTTCCAATTTTATATGTGTTAATGTTCACGCCATCTTCATGAGTTTGGGCGGCGGGCTCTGAATCGCCTAGAAGTTTGTGGGCCCATCAGAAACGATCTAATGAACAATAATCATGGCTTCGCTACGATTGTTTCTCGTTTTTTGCACGCTAGGCCCATAAAATAGGAATTCAGGACGATTTCCAATTTTTCGTGTGCTAATGTCCACCTCATCTTCATGAATTTGGGCAACCGTCTCCAAATCACCTAAATTTTGTGGACCCATCTGAAACGATCTAATGAACAATAATTATCAATTCGCCATGACCGCTCCTTCTTTTTTGTATTTTAGGGCCATAAAACAGGAATTCAGAACTATTTCCAATTGAGATTTTTTCTTTCCTATACCATATATGAAACCTTATTACTAAAAATGTGCATAGTTTCTAATTTACCCGCCCTGTCCATATTTTTTCTACAGTTATTATACCAATCATTAAATACTAATTAATAGTAGCTGAATCTTCCTAATTTGTCGAGCTAAAATTGAGGAACAGAATATTCTAAAAAGATTTGGCGTAAATCAGATCAAATCATATTCTTCCAGATATTCCTATTTAGGCGCACTACAATTATGGAAGTAAATATTCTTCCAGATATTTTCCATCATTGATAGCCATTAAAAAGCTTGAAAGCTTTGAATTCAAATTTGGGTTTTCAAAAATCATTATTTGTTTGGATTGGGTGTTGTTGAAAATAATCGGGAATATGGTTTGGAGTTTATATCTCAATTTTGAGGGGTTTTGGTGAAGATTAGACTTGGTTTTGACTGAAATTCAGATTGAAACTCGAAGAAGAAGAAGAAGAAGACATATTGCAGAAATTGTAGATAAATTGTAGATTATTTGTATTCTGATTGTAGATGCTTTATTTTCTGTTTTCACAAATAAAAAACGGCTAAAACCTCTACAAATCTTCTGAAAAAACGTAATTATGTCAAAAATCACAATTATGCTACAATTGGATGGGAATTGGGATATAAAAATTTAATGTACCCAGTTTGTAGATATTTTGTAGATAAATTGTAGATTATTTGTATTCTAATTGTAGGTGCTTTGTTTTCTGTTTTCACAAATCAAAAACGACTAAAACTTCTACAAATCTCCTGTAAAAAACGCAATTATGTCGAAAATGCCAATTATGCTACAATTGAAATGGGAATTGGAATATTAAAATTCAATGTATCCAGTTTGTAGATATTTTGTAGATAAATTGTAGATTATTTGTATTCTGATTGTAGATGCATTGTTTTCTGTTTTCACAAATCCAAAACGACTAAAACTTCTACAAAATCTTCTGCAAAAAATAGTCTACAATTTATCTACAAATTTTCTACAATTTATCTACAATTTCTGCAATATGTCTTCTTCTTCTTCGAGTTTCAATCTGAATTTCAGTCAAAACCGAGTCTAATCTTCACCAAAACCCCTCAAAATTGAGATATAAACTCCAAAATATATTCCCAATTATTTTCAACAACACCCAATCAAAATAAATAATGATTTTTGAAAATTCAAATTTGAATTCAAAGCTTCAAAGCTTTTTAATGGCTGTCAATGGTGGCATTGCTGCTCTCTTGTCTCTTTGAAGGTTTGTTCTTCTTCATTGAGAAAATTTGAAGCTGAAGGTAAATATGTGTATGAACTTTGAAGATTTGACTTCAATTTTGATGAACTTTGTTGTTCTTCATTGATGAACTTCAACTGGAGTAAAATGGGGAACCAACTTTGTTGAAGGGTTTCTTCAATTTTCTGTGAATTTAGAGGGAGAATTTGGTTTCAGAAGATGGAAAATGGTAAAAAGAACGTGGGTATGGGTAAAACGTGGGTGGGACTGAGGGGTTAGGAGAGAGAAACGTGCAGATTCCTTTAATTAAGGAGTAAAAAATGTACAATTAATTATACCCTTAATTAATTATGGTATAGAATTGGTAATTTGGTATACTAAGTGTAATTAAGTCAAACCTTAAACATTGAGGGTAATAAGGTTTCCTATATGGCATAGGAATGTAAAAATCTCTTTCCAATTTTACGTGTGCGTCCACGCTATCTTCATGAATTCGGGCGACGGGCTCTGAATCGCCTAAAAGTTTGTGGGCTATCAGAAACGACCTTATGAATAATAACCATTGCTTTACCACGATTGTTTTTTATTTTTTGATATTTTAGGACCATAAAACAGAAATTCATATAACACATTCTATAATAATATTACAAATAATGATACTAATGAAATGGTAGAATAATACAAGAAAGAAGTTGCTGTCAAGCCCCACATTCTTCGATCTCGAGAAATCTTTAACTTGTAGCACCTCTGCTTCTTCTTCAACTTTTATATTAATGCACCACAATCATTAAAATACTTTTGTAACAAAAAAAGTTACTCAATTTTACCTAAGTACAACAGAGAATATTGCCGTTATTTCTCCCTCCTAAACTCTTGTAGTTGTTAGTCAAGGTTAGATGACTTTTTCGTTACAAAAAATAGTTAGCGACTTTCCCGAAACTTAGATAAAATTGAGTAATTTCTAAATAAAAAAAATGTTTTAGTGACTTTAGTGCAATAAAATAAAAGTTGAGTTATCGTTCATGAAATTAACCTCAAAATACAAAGGAGAAAATAGATTCAGTTTGGAAAACAAGATCTTTTCGATCTAGAGTTGAAGTTTGATCAGTATCAATTCTTGTGGAGCATAGAAGCAGGTAATTTCTTAATTTCTCATTCATAATGTTATTCTCAATTTCAAGAATAGATACAAAGATGCACATAACATTCATATGTGTATTCTTGATTTAATATCTCTCATATAATATCTCTCATACATGCACGTGAAAAACACGTCAGATCTGCTGCAATTGTCTCTGTGCACATGAAATGTTTTTTCTTCTGTTTCAAGATCTAAGAAATTATTGTCTAGAAATTGATACCTATGGAGTGTTGATAAGTAGGAAATTAATATGCTAATGATGATCATGAAAAATGTAGAATAAATTGCTTAACAACGATAGAGAAGACTAATGACCAACTCCTTTTTGGATTTTCCGATGGATGATCCAATTACTTCAAGCATGGGCGGGATCTAGGATTTCAACATCATAAGTTTGAGTTCTAGGTTCTACCGAATCACATTTGATTTAATGGGTATAATCTATTATTTATATTTATTTATTGGTAAACTTCTGATACATATGTAGAATTTGAGTCAAAGCTACGCGGTTCGGAACCTTATCCAGGTGTAAAGTCAAAAAAACCCAAAATAGTCCCTTAAGTTCGAGACTTAGAGTCTGTTTGGATTGGCTTTAAAAAAGTGATTATTCAGCATAAATATCTTTTAAGCCAAAAAGCAATAAGTTGGGGTTGTCCAGCTTATTACTTTTGGCTTGTTTTAAGCAGTTTTTAACTTATTTTAATCACTTTATAGCTTTGCCAAACACCGTAAAAAACTAAAAGAAAAAAGAAGCTTAAAAGGTGATTTGACCAGCTTAAAAATCAATCCAAACACTCTTAACTCAAATGGTCCCTAATGTATAGGATAGAGTATGAGTAGAGTATGAAAAATGACACTTTATAGCCGCTCTTAAAATAATAGCCAAAAATATGTACATATATTTTTATAGCTTTGCCAAACACTGAAAAAAACTAAAAAAGGAAAAATCTTAAAAGTGTTTGACTCAAAAGATATTATAACCTTTTTGAAAACATCAATTAATGAAAATGATGAGGGTAAATCTTAGTCAAACATAATAAATTCCAGATCAAAAAACTAATTGAAAGAACAGTATGCAGATGAGGTGAAGGTAACCAATCTTATTGAAACTTTCTATTACCGCTCCCATTAATCAGTAGGGGAGAACATATCACATATTTGCTTGGAGACTACTTTGTTCTCCTTTTCGTTTTTCATGATTACAGATGAGAGAAAGATCCAGAGAAGGATCCAGAGAAGAAGAAGAGCCCCCCCCCCCCCAGCCAGGAGGTTTTTACCCTCCTATATATATAGTCCTGGACCTCCTGCTGTGTACTTGATCCGATGCTTTTCCATACCTCGTATGCCTCGCTGTCTGTGAGCGGGACGTTGGTCGGCCTGACCGTTGTGGTCAGATTTCAACCAATACAGTTAGTCCCTCCGTCTGTTGGGGTCGTCCCCTATCGGGCTCGGCAGACGGATTATGACCGTTATCAATCCGAGAGAAATCTGACTACTCACTCCTTAGTTGTGGCTCTTAGGTTCGGAAGAGACGACGGCACCTGTCCATATTCCTCGACCGTTGCGACCGTTTCGGAACCAAAACATCGTTTGTGCCGAAATGTTGTTTCGTGGTTGGAGCCATTACGACACACGTTCTTAGAGAGTTGAAACGTTTCGTGTGCCACCGGGTTTGATTGGCGACTCTTGGGTTTCGTGCTTGGGAGATTCGTGTCTCTTATAAAAAGAAGGAATACATCATTCGATTGGCACATTCCCTTGCCTTTTGCTTGAAAGAATTCTTGCAAGTATACTTTCTTCCCGATATTTCAAGCTTTACTTGTTCTCTGTGAGCCGAAAACTTCCATCCTTTCCTTTCATCGCCTCTTTTCTTTGCCAAATTAACACAATGGCCGGTAATTCTTCTCGTGCTAATCTCCCTGCCCCGATTCCGGTGCCGAAAAATGACGCTCCGGCCACCGGAGGGATAGAAGTGGTGAATGATGAAGAGGTCCCGCCGGTAGCAGTGATCTTGCCTCGTCCAGGAAAAGCATGGACTGACTTCAGCAGTCGTGCCGGGGAGGAGCCGGAACCTGTTCACTTGGTTATGAAGGAGGAGGATATCGCAGATTTGAAAGCCAGGTGGGGAATTCCCCATTATGTCGAAATGCAGCCGGCGGTAGGGGATGACATCGTCCGTTTTGACCGCCCCGGGTACTGCGTGTTCTACGCCTACCCCTTCCTTATTGGGTACACACTTCCTCTCCCTCTCCTGGTGGTGGATTCTGTCGCTTTTACGAGGTATGCCCCGCTCAACTCTCGCCATACCTGTACAAGCTGTTTCTTATATTACTCAAGTTTGCGGAGTTCGCCGGTCGTGAGGTCACTTTGGGGCACATGCTTAACATCTTCGCCCCTCAGCATATTCGC
This sequence comes from Nicotiana attenuata, assembly GCF_001879085.1. NCBI lineage: Eukaryota > Viridiplantae > Streptophyta > Magnoliopsida > Solanales > Solanaceae > Nicotiana > Nicotiana attenuata. Next base: position 197,610 of record NW_017671276.1, on the reverse strand, counting down.
GGCACGATGATCCAAATTCGCCCTCGGGGGTCGAAGAGCCCGGTGGTGAAGATGGATGACAGGGCTAACCGCCGTTTCTATGAGAATTACTTCTATGTGCGGACTGAGCACCTCGTCGCGGATCCAACGGGGTTCCCTGAGAAGTGGAATTTTGCGCGTAAGTTTCTATGTTGTTTTACTTTCAGTCGAAGGGATGCCTGACCGCTTCCCGTTGTAATACTAAACCTTGCCATTTTTCGTAGCTGCGAGACTGCCCCCTCTACCTGTCGAAGGTATCCGCGAGTGGGTGAGTGCTATCCTCCCTCATACATCGGGGGTTCGCACGTGGGCGGCCTTTTATGACAAGTACGGATGCAAGCCTCTTACTGGTGAGATGCCATTTCTGTTTGCGGTTTCTCCCCCCCCCCCCCCCCACCCTCCTTTTTTTTCTTAGCTTCTTATGTGCTGCTTATCGATGTCAGGGAGAGTGCGGAGAATGAGGGCTCCTCCATTAGCTTTTCGGCAATCAGCCTCGTCTACTCGTCATATCACAGTACCCACTACTCGACCTTCATCAAGGGCTGCTTCAGTTGAGTCTGCGGCAGTGGTTATTCCTGCAGAGGCCACTTCTCAGACCGATGTCCCGACTCGTGATGCTTGCCCGACGGGTGAATCCTCCCATGCTGAGGAAGAAGAGGGGTCGTCCAAAAGGCGGCGAGTGGAGTTCGAGACGGCGCCTCCAACTGTGATTCATCTGGACGACTCCCCTTTGACGGGGTGAGGGGTGGGTGTTGATACGGTTCCCCCCGTTGAGACGCGGCTGGTCGTCGCATCTGCTCAATCAGAGATTCCTGCCATTGTCGTTGATCAGCATCCTGCCGTGACGGAGGGTCAGATTCCTGGGGCCGCCGTTGTGGTTTCGGACGTACCCTCGTCCTCCGCACTCAGTCGTGCTTCTTCTTCAGCTGCTGACAGAGGAAAGGGAGTTGTGGTCGACGACTACGAATCCGAGTCGGACCTTGACCCTGATGATGTTAGGATGTTTGAGGAGGGCATTACCCACTCGGTGGTTCGTGCGGGAGGTCCGGCCCGTTTTCTTGAGATTTCTTCGGATGTCAACCTTCTGGGGGACACGGAGGATTTGGTGCCGCAGTTCGACATTCTGTGCTCCGAGGCCGAGAATGCGGCCCTTCGGATCATTCCCGATGCTGATTTGATGGACGAGGTGGCCGTTATGGGCTTAAGAGTACGTTACATTATCCCTGTTGCTTTTCTCTCGTTTTTCTTGATGACAGGGTTCTAAACCATCTTCTCATTTTTCAGACGTATATGGTGGAGGTGGAGAGTATTCGCAGGGCCAATATTCGGGCCAAGATTTTCTTGAAGATGCTGGAGAAGTATCGGCGCTATCGCAACAGGTGCAGTGAGATGCATGAGCGGCTGAAGGCGAACCCTTGTGATTGGTCTCTCGGTGAGGACTTGGAGAAGAGGGACCAGGAATTGATGCAGGCTATTCGCAGCAAGAGTGCGCTCGAGGAGCAGCTTCGCGCAAAGGACGAGGAGCTCGAGTTGGGCAAAGGGGTTGCTGCAGAGTGTGAGTATCTTCAGGAGAAGTTGAGATCGATGCAGTCGGAGATGGATCAGAATTTGATCAAGGTCGAGGCGATGAGTGCGGAGTGGGTGGGAAAATTGGCCGAGATGGAGAGAAAGGTGGCCGGGTTGGAATGCATTGTGAGTGCCTGGTCTTCAGCTTCGGAAAGGGCGGCGGCTTTGGAGGATACTATCCGCGTCCTCCAATCTGAGCAGGAATCGGAAAGGGCGACGGCCACGCTAAGGGAGGCGAGGCTTGAGGAACGCATCAGCGAGATTGACCGGGAAGCATTGATCTTGGGAGATCGGGTCGCTGCTCTAGAGGCCGAAAAGGAGCAACTATTGGCTCGACTTGAGTCTTCCTCTGCCGCCGTTCCTCGCCACTTGCACGAGCTTTGGGTCCACGCTGAAGCCCAGCGGGATATATATAAGAGTTTGTGGGAGGCGGGCAATGTGACCGAGGCCGCATATGAAGAAGCGCGGTGAAGGCGCAAGAGGCTCACGTCAACTGTTGATATGACTCGCGATGCCAGAAGCTGATGAGGGCGCGGACGCCGAAGGAGGATTTCCCGGAGGTTTTAGTGGAGAGGGTGGCGATGATGACGCTGAGTAAAGAGATAGTCATCTTGATCTGTTTTCTGTTTGTTTGTTTTTTTTTATATTAGTTGTCGGTTGTCGTTGTTCTTTTCCTCTTCTTTTCTCTTTTATTGTTGACTTGGGCCTTATGTAATCTGTGACCGTTTGTGCGGTGACTTTGCATAAAGAAGAATTTTTCGCCGTTATTTGCCTTGCACTTTATCCTCGTTTTCGTGTTCTGTGACTTTGGCGTGAGATAGATTCCCGCACGGCGAGTCCCAGTCCTCTCTCTCTCTCTCTCTTCTTCTTCTTCTTTTTTTTTTTCGATGGCCCTTGGCCTTAGGAATATTTCGAGTGTTCTTTTTGGTGATGGTTCGTGGCCTTAAGGGAGTGATTTCGAACGTTGGTTGAAATATCAACCCATCGTTGTTCGATCAAGGTCGAATTCTTCTTTTTGGCGAAGGCCCTTGGCCTTAAAGGGTGTTATTTCGAATTCATCGAAATGTTAACCCGTCGTCATTCGATCGAGGTTGAACTCTTCTTTTTTGCGAAGGCCCTTGGCCTTAAAAGGTGTTATTTCGAACTTATCAAAATGTTAACCCGTCATCGTTCGATCGAGGTCGAACCCTTCTTTTTGGTGAAGGCCCTTGGCCTTAAAAGGTGTTATTGCGAACTTATCAAAATGTTAACCCGTCGTCGTTCGATCGAGGTCGAACTCTTCTTTTTGGCGAAGGCCCTTGGCCTTAAAGGGTGTCATTTCAAACTTATCGAAATGTTAACCCGTCGTCGTTCGATCAAGGTCGAACCCTTCTTTTTGGCGAAGGCCCTTGGCCTTAAAGGGTGTTATTTCGAACTTATCGAAATGTTAACCCGTCGTCGTTCGATCGAGGTCGAACCCTTCTTTTTGGCGAAGGCCCTTGGCCTTAAAGGGTGTTATTTCGAACTTATCGAAATGTTAACCCGTCATCGTTCGATCGAGGTCGAACCCTTCTTTTTGGCGAAGGCCCTTGTCCTTAAAGGGTGTTATTTCGAACTTATCAAATGTTAACTCGTCGTTGTTCGATCGAGGTCGAACCCTTCTTTTTGGCGAAGGCCCTTGGCCTTAAAGGGTGTTATTTCGAACTTATCGAAATGTTAACCCGTCGTCGTTCGATCGAGGTCGAACCCTTGTTTTTGGCGAAGGCCCTTGGCCTTGAAGGGTGTTATTTCGAAATTATCGAAATGTTAACCCGTCGTCGTTCGATTGAGGTCGAACCCTTCTTTTTGGTGAAGGCCCTTGGCCTCAAAGGGTGTTATTTCAAACTTATCGAAATGTTAACCCGTCGTCGTTCGATCGAGGCAGAACTCTTCTTTTTGGCGAAGGCCCTTGGCCTTAAAGGGTGTTATTTCGACCTTATCGAAATGTTAACCCGTCGTCGTTCGATCGAGGTCGAACCCTTCTTTTTGGCGAAAGCCCTTGGCCTTAAGGGGTGTTATTTCGAACTTATCAAAATGTTAACCCGTCGTCGTTCGATCAAGGTCGAACCCTTCTTTTGGCGAAGGCCCTTGGCCTTAAAGGGTGTTATTTCGAACTTATTGAAATGTTAACCCGTCGTCGTTCGATCGAGGTCGAACTCTTCTTTTTGGCGAAGGCCCTTGGCCTTAAAGGGTGTTATTTCGAACTTATCAAAATGTTAACCCGTCGTCAGTCCCAGTTTTTGGAGAATCGGGCATCCTCTGGGAGAGTCCCAGTTCGCTAGATATTGTTTGCATCGGAGAGTGTAATATCGGAAAGTACGAAACGTTGCCGTTTCGCTTATGTTCGTTTTGTGCCCGCATTGGGGTTTCCTTGCCTGACTCCTGCCTTTCGACCCGGAGATACCATCGGCGGGCGATGTTCCGGTTGCCTTGTGGTAGTTTCCCATTCTCTGATTGAGATGTTTCTTTGCTCGCTTGCCCGCGCGGCGCTTGTGTTCCCGCTTGAGCAGAGAGCAGAAGGTAAGTTAGAATGATGCTTCTCTTACCCCCCATCCAATGGATCGGTGAATGAGAGTAGGTCTGTGACGTTGCTCATTTTGTCTGGCGTTTCTATGGTTGATGGGGCCATTCCTAAATTTGGTGCTGTATTCAGCTCTCATTCCTTTTTTGTGCTGCGCTTTTGCTATGCTCGGGTAGGGCTTTGCCTTAGCGCTCTTTTTGGTGGGTAATCGTGTTCCTTGTCTTTAATCTGGAAGAGACTAGGAGATTTCACTAAGAAATCCCCACAGACGACGCCAAATTGTTTGACTCAAAAGATATTATAACCTTTTTGAAAACATCAAACAATGAAAATGATGAGGGTAAATCTTAGTCAAACATAATAAATTCCAGATCAAAGCTAATTGGAAGAACAGTATGCAGATGAGGTGAAGGTAACCAATCTTATTGAAACTTTCTATTACCGCTCCCATTAATCAGTGGGGGAGAACATATCACATATTTGCTTGGAGACTACTTTGTTCTCCTTTTCGTTTTTCATGATTACAGATGAGAGAAAGATGGAGAGAAAGATCCAGAGAAGAAGAAGACGCCCCCCCCCCCCCCAGGAGCTTTTTACCCTCCTATATATATAGTCCTAGACCTCCTGCTGTGTACTTGATCCGACGCTTTTCCATACCTCGTATGCCTCGCCGTCTGTGAGCGGGACGTTGGCCGACCTGACCGTTGTGGTCAGATTTCGACCAATACAAAAAGGTGATTTGACCAGCTTAAAAACGAATCTAAACATCCTCTTAACTCAAATGGTCCCTAATGTATAGGATAGAGTATGAGTAGAGTATAGGAAAATGACACTCTATAGATGCTCTCAAAATAATAGCCAAAAATATGTAAATATATTATATATACACACACACTTCTGTATGTTATATATAAGAAATATATGTTATACGCTTTTGCGGTTATATAAATAGTTTAGAGCGTGGGCTAAAAGTGATCTTGCATGATATATTGATGGTCCTCTGAGTTTTTAAAAATTATGTATAATTTAACCTAATGGAATACATTATGGAGTATATATCAAATCAAAACCTCCAATGCTTCAATAAATTTGAATATAACTTTGTATGGATGAATTTTAGTTTGCTTGTGATTTGTTTTGCTAGATATAGACTGATTCCATTGAAATGAACTAATATGCACCACTTCTGAAAACTTGATAACTAAGCAAATTAATGGAACTTGTACTTAGAGATAATTTTGTTAGTTTGAAATTTTAAGATGTTTAGGAAGCAATAAACATCTAAATTTTGCTGCCATGTGACCAGGAGGTCACGGGTTCGAGCCGTGGAAACAATCTCTTGCAGAAATGTAGGATAAGGCTACATATAATAGACCCTTGTAGTCCGGCCCTTCCACGGACCCCGCGCATAGCGGGAACTTAGTGCACCAGGCTGCCTTTTTAGGAAGCAATAAACAAAGGATTGACATCTCATTTCCCATAGGTTTTTGTCACAGTTCTGTCTGAATCTTTTATCCTAGTCCATGTGTTTGTGATACTAGTCCTGATAGAAAAATATTGTGCCCTCTATATTGCAGTGTGAAAGTACCTGAAAAGCAAACTAAGGTTAGGATTTGCAGCAAGTTACACATAATGAATGATCAAAATAAACAAGATCACCTCACTGCTCCAACAATTCTTCCAGTAAAGCGAAGGCGTGGTCGTCCTCGAAAAGATGGAGGTCTTGCTAAAAGAGTGATGCTGCAAACTCCAACAACACCAGCAACTGAAAACAGTAAAACTCAACAACATGCTGAAGTGAGCCAAAAAGATAGCACTAGTGAAAACATGCTGGGGCAAATAATTTCTGGTGTTATTGATGGTTGTTTTGATGCAGGCTATTTCCTTTCTATAAAGATTGGTAACAGTGCCAACACATTCCGCGGATTAGTCTTTGAGCCGGGGCGATTTTCTCCCATTACAGCAGCAAATGACATTGCCCCACAAGTTAAAATGTATCACAGAAGTCAAGTTATAAAACTTCAAGATCAAGATAATCGTACCGATAAGCCTAATCAGCTTGAAAAGCAGTTGAATGTGTCTCCAGGACAAGATTTACTTTCTGAGCCAGTGCCAAATGCTACATTAGTACGTACTAATCAACATGCTAATCCAGACCAAACACTCAAAACTCAATCCCAATATATACCTATATTGGAAAACCTTAGAATGGTTGAACAGGATGAGGTAATGCAAGTATTTGAAGTCGCGAATCAATCAGAAAGTCCCAAGTTAAATGCAGAACAAGGTAAATGTGTAGTTTCAGAATCCATATTGGAACCAAAAGCTGGTGAGGAAACTATCAAACGGCGTCAGAATAAACTTACGGACTCAATAATTCAGCCTGTTACTCTGGTTTATGCTAATCTCAACAGCTCAAACGAATCGATTCAGCATAATAATGTTGTCGATAAGTCTCAGGAAACGGATGTAGATCATCAACAGCAGGTTGAACCTGAAGTGGAGAAGAACAAGTCTAATCTTGGAATTTCACCTCAACCAAAAGAGTTGGTTCAGTGTGAACTAAAGAAACTCAACTTCATTTCTCAAGAACTTACTATAGTTAATCCGGAGCTTCAGCCGAAAGAGTTGTCACAAACTGGACAAGGGAATCAAGATTTGCAACCCCACCAAAATCCTCCATTTTCTGAACTTAACTCTGTTGCCCAAGAATCACTAGCAGCAGAGAGTAAAGTCCAGTCAAGTGATCCAATCCATAATGAAGTGAAAAGTTCATCTTTTGAACTACACTATGTTGATGACATGCCTCAAGCTGTTGAATCTGTACAAGGGAAACCAAATCCTGATCGCAATCAAGTTCTGGTTACTGATGACAATCAAGTTTTGCCTCAAGAATCAATCAGTGAATCGACGGACTTTATGATGGAAAAGCAAAGCTTTTCAAATATCGCGGAATTACAGCAAAGTACTCATATTGGAACTGAAGTTAAGGCTGTAGGAAATCAAGAATCATCACATGAAAGGAAGCAAGCAACTGATCCTAGTGATGAAGTTGTGTTAGTTTCACAATGCGCACCACAGCCAGAAGATGCAGACACTGAAAAATCTGATTATGCAGCAAATCTTGAAACTCAAACTAATAGCCATTCTCGAAACTGAGTATAAGAACTAGGAAAACAGTTTATATGTGACTCTGTAAGCAAAATAGAGTTTTGCATGTAATGTTCCAATGTTTTGACTTGGTCTCTCTTTTTCTTTTTGTTCTGAAAAAGAGTTAACTGGTATACTGAATATTCCAATTATGTTTGATTTTCATTCATCTTTACTTCAGTCTTTGCTGGCTGAACAGATTTTCACTCATTCATGGATTTGTTTAGCTCTAGGATTCTTATCATTTAACGCTTTTATATGAAGAAAATACATTTTCTTTTTCAACATGTATTTGTTGTAGTTACATTTTCTTTTTCAACATAAATACTTTTTACGCTATCAATTCAATGTAATTGCAAATCGCATGTTATTATTCTATTTTTCAATTTACCATGTCATGTTTGCTATGAAGATTTATCTGTCGTTTTAGGTCAACTTAATATGATAGTGTGAAATTTTTTTATACTGTTGAGTGTACATAACTTAAAACTCTAATAGGATACAATCATTAAGTCAACTCTAACAAGACAACCTAATAAGCTCTTCTTATATGACAAGTTCACGGTAGTGAATGTTTTCAAGTTTGTCCAATAATAAAGTAATGTCGTCACATGTATTACTTGTCTACTTTAGCAGATCAAGAGGGAATTGGTTATTCTTTTACTAATTTTCTTTTATCAGTAAATGATATACTAATGATATTATGAATACCTGTCTGTGCCTCCTAAATGTAACATTAACGAATAACGACGCACAACTTATCATTCTTAAAGATTATACCAAGTCTCCATTCCACAACCATTGAACTCAAATGATTAACTCGAAAAAAGAAATGCTCGTACATAGAATTGAAGATGAACTACAACATAATAAAACTGAGTATAACTGCCACATTACATGAAAGGTGATGCAAATGTATTTGCTCGTATCTGAAACAGCTAGACCAACGTGAATAGTTGAATCAAATGCACAGCCAACTAGTCGTTTACTCGCCTTGAATGTAAGGACCACATATATTGGTCGACCAACGTATGTGATTGCTTACATCCAACACGAGCAAACGTCTACTTGCTCGTATCTTTGAAGCAGAGAATTGGGTTTGTATGCTCCGGACTTACCACTCAAAGAAGCTTCAATTTTTTAGAGCAAAAAAGGAGATTGATATTAAGAAATAGTACTAGATTTTATGGGGCCAAATGACTTCATTTCAGCTGAAGGATCATAAGAGTATTTATTGTGGAAAGAAAGGCTGGGGTTTTGGTTTTGAAATTTCAAAAAGATTCAGAGGGGGTCAAGGGTTGAGATGAGAGTCAATATACTGTTGTGAGAGGACAAGATAATCCCCATTTTGGTGAAACTATGTTCTGTCAAGTTTGGTTGTTTTGATGTAAGTTCAACTATCTGAAAGCATACAGGAATTATTTACGACTTCATTGACATTTATTCAAAAGATAAACTCAACAACTTCTTCAATTCCAACTACGTGCAATGATTTTTCAGAAAACAAGAACCAAGTCTTGTACAATCGCCACCTACGAAAACTGGGATTCCATAGTAACATAAGGCCGTCTTTAGACTTGCACTGACCTTGCAACAGCACATGAATAAGCTGTTAAATTTGATTAAATAATGAGCTCGACTTCAATTATGAGATAATTATACTAATGTCACTGGCATCTTCCCAACGGCAATAGCAATAAAAACTGAACAAGACTTCATTTTGCTTCTCAGAACGGTCAAACAAAAGCCATTACTTAGAAACATGAATTAAAAGATGAATCACAGCAGATTATAATAACCGTTTAGCCCCTGACCGGCCAATACCATAGAAGTATTAATCTTGGCCAACAACAACAAATATCCAAGCACCAAAATTGGACACATGAAAGAAATATTAGCGATAACAAACCAAAAAGATCAAAGAAGAAAAAAAATAAACTAATGAAAAATAAGTGACGTTGAACACAACCGTAAACACTATCTTCAAGGACTAGCCTACAGTAGCGATCTTATAATATATCTGATGCAAACTTCGCGTGCTTCCCTTTTCTATGCCGTTGCACGTGGTAGGAAGCTATCAATTGCTCGTTTCAATCACCACATCACTGCATAGCCACATTAGAATAGAAACAAGTATTAAAAACACGTATCTGTAGTGAATGAACTACCACTATAAATTAATTTAATTCTGTCACTTTTTTTAACAGACAGCACTGGGGGAAAGAAATAAAATTCACAAAATATAATGAGTTTATTAAGGTATATAATCGGTCACTCGTAAAATTCATTCCTCGAGTCTATGTTAGACTACAAGTTAAGCTTGTAGCTAATAAGTTGCTGGAGGGTTTGGGAAAACCTGTGGTTGCTGCTGTTGTGGAGGGTAATTTCCGTACCCAGCATAGCCTGCATAATATAGATTTGGATCCTGAGCAGGTTGAGCATAACCATAGGCGGCGGCGGCGGCAGCATCATATCCAGCTGTATAACCATAATAACCACCACCATTCCACTGGTTTGGGTCAGCCTGAGGCTGCACAACCTGAAGATGAAACATCATGTATTTCAGATTTGTGGACTAAGATTAGAGTCAGAAACCAAAAATTAACATTTAGGCGCCAATATTAACCTGCTTGTTGGAAGGACTACGACCCCATGAAAGGCGGATACTTTGTCCACCCAGCTGAGTTCCATTCAATACTCGTAGAGCTTCCTCAGCACAACTTCTGCCATTACAACAAAGGTTTCCCATGTTAGTTACCGTTGCAGTTAAATTAAAATACAAACCTTCAGAAGGCACATTAGTTAACCTGTCAGCAAATTGAACAAAACCACAACGTTTGCCTACTGGTATTTTCACATGAAGCAGCTGTCCATAATGTCCGAAAACCTGCCTTAGATGGTCATCCGTCACATCGGAATCCAAATTCCCAACAAATATCTGCAATCAATGTCAACCTAATATGAGCAGAAGTCAACAGAAAATTATAGTACATCCATAAATAAATGTACTGACAGTTGTATTAGAAGGATCATCCTCATTTTGAGTTCCATTGGTACTTTGATAAGAAGCTGCATATGAAAAAGGCATCGGTGAGGCTAAAGCAGATTAACTTTTTATCATTGCAAAAAAAAAAAAAGAACTCCTAGTGTTTATCAAGAAAACGGAAAGAAATGGAAAAGAAAACTACACGCATGTGTACAGTAAACCATTAAGAGCAGGCAAAAAAATCAAATAGATTAGATCATTTTGTGCTAGGTCAGTAAAAACAAGTTTAAGGATTTGGGAAAGAAATGGAAAAAGAAAAGTACAAGCATGTGTACAGTAAACCATTAAGAGCAGACAAAAAAATCAAATAGATTTAGATCATTTTGTGCTAGGTCAATACAAAGAAGTTTAAGGATTAGTTACACCTGGCATCTAAAAAGAACACTATAGTGTTCGATTCAAGAGATAAGAAAAGACCCATGAGGCACTATTTTCTCCGGTGATGGAGGTGCCCGGGCCAGCCTACACACACCTCGACTATTTCACCGGATACCTACTACCTCCCACCAGTACAGGTACCGGATAACTCTGCCCACCCTGATCGCTATTGTCCTTTGATAATGCATAAATGTGGATCATCGAAGGTAATATTATTTAATAAATCATATGAGTCGCAACACCCCCCCCCCCTCCTCTCTCCAAAAAAAAAATCAGATATGAATATTCAAGCAAACTTGCTTTCATTGGACCCCCAACCCAAGTTGCCCGGACTCGGATGCGGGTATCCGATACAGATTTGGATGTAGATCTAGACTAGAGGTCGGACCCTTCATGTTCTAAATTTTAGGATTGGGGGATACGGATCCAGGTACGGGTATGAGTGGGGGTTTCGACTAAAGATAATTCAAATATCTAAAAACAGAGTTACAAAAATGTGTCTAAATTATGACATCATGTGAAAAGCTTACAAAGTATTCTGAGAAAGAGAAAATATTGATCAAGAAGAGAATCTGAGAAGGAAATAAAAGGATAAGGGCTGACATAGAAATTTGTATATACCGGGTATTCCATTTTAATCAATTTCACCCTAGCTTTTGTTTTTATTTCAGAAAATCATTGTATCTATCCCAAATTCCTCCGCCAATTTTGGTCAATGTACCCAAAATTGGTTAACCAGATCCAGTACGAATCCCACACTCACACTCACGTCGTGTCAACACGGGTGCAGTACTAGAAGTGGAGAGTCCAACCAACTTAGCCCCCAACAATAATGCATACTCCATACTCCATAGTAAACATATTTAGCTGTATTAAGTGGTTGGCAAGCAATATCAAATCAATATTCATATTTCTTATTAGGTTCAAAGTACCAAAAAAGTGAAGAAAAATGTCAAAGATACAAAAGAGTGAAAGAGCAGTTAATCAATGAAAATACTTTTCAACAGGTGTTGGGCTCATGACGCGAGCCTAGCACATATCCTGTGTTTTACTAATTTACCATTTAACCAAAGTGCTTGGCGCTTATCAACCATTACTTAAAATTATCTCAGTATCACTAATATAAATATGCAAGTCAGATTAGTATTTTTTGAGAAAGAACAGGTCAGGTTAACATTATAAACTCATACTCATCAAACACCATCATATAAATTGGACCAATTGAGAGATAATGTGGGAGAGACTCCTCCAGCCTTAAAATCCCTTAATTTATTAAAACTCTTTACACACTCTAACAATCAGGGAAAAGAAAAAAAAAGATTTAACATATTAGTGGTAAAACTAACTATACAAACCTCAGGAAAAAAAACAGAAAGAATTTTGGACTAGAATCTGAAAAATGAAATATAAAACTACGTGCAGCCACATGTGGAATATACACAGCCACAAGCAGAAAGAACCATGTTAAGTATGGTTTACCAAAAGGGACATGTTATGGCTGCATTAGCATATGATGGTGAGGGGGAAATCCCACTCCTCTGTTGCCAATATTTTGTACAAGAGGTCAGGAGGTAAACAACAAATAATTGTGACAAGTATTGCAAGTGAAAAAGATTTAAGAGATGGATGGATTTTGATAAGTATTGCAAGTGAAAAAGATTTAAGAGATGGAGGGATACAGGACTAGGTTAACTTTATTTAGGAAGTGAGACTGTGAGGAAAGCTTAGAGAAAAACTGAAGATTAACGTGTCGCTCGTGGCAGGCTAACAAGATATGAAGAATAAAATGGCTGATAAGTAAAGATAAAATAATCTGATAAAAAGCATAATGGAAAAGGGAAAGAAACTGGAAAATTCAAAAAATAATGCCACGAGGATCCGACGTAAAGGAAATTTAACCACATTTAAATGAACTGACCTACACAACACCACGTCCTAAAAGGTACTCATTTCAGCTGAAACAAGCTCCAGGCTCCAAAATGATAGAGCCTTCCTTTTACCCTGCTTCGAGACAACCGGAGGTTTATGAGAATTAATATTTCAAGGGGTGTGTCTTTAACTAATGGTAACGAAATGATGTTGTAAGCTGGTGCTAATCTTCAAGGAATGAAAGCAAACATAACAGTACTGTCTTAACCAAGTGAGGCCAAAACAACAATCACTTGCCCCCAGACTAAACCAATATCATCCTCAAGCCATCAAAATTCAATTGTCAAAGCACACAATGACCAAATTTACAAGAGCAAAGATTCAAAACCTAGGAATGCATAAGTAATCAACTGCAGGCTCTATGCAGTTCTTAACAGCTCTACAAGATATCCATGTAGACCAGCATAAGTAACAACGAGATTGGAACATACCTTGCACCTGACCAGCTACACTATTCTTGTTAGCTGCAGGACCTATTCGCATTGGCCTAGTGGAGCAGAACTTCCCATTCATCTCAGTCATAGCACGCAATTGCTCACTTTCATCCCCGAATTTAACAAACCCATAACCCTTTGTGCGCCCAGTGACCCTATCAGTGACAACCTTGGCACCCTTGACTGAGGGGTAGCTGGCCCTGAATGTCTCCTGAAGCATATAATCAGTTACATCAGCTGCCAAGTCTCCAACAAAAATTGAGTATTCAGGACCATTATCTGAACGTTTTTCGCCCGAACCGGGAGATGCCCAGTTGAGCCTAAAGGGTTGCTCAATATTAGGCATCAAGGTGCCATTATATGCTTGTAGGTTCTTTTCTGCAGCCGCGTGACTAATAAACTCAATAAATCCATAACCCTCTGATTGTCCAGTTTGCTTGTTGCGGATAACTTTAACAGAGACCACCTGCATAAAAAACAATTAAAACACTCATACAATCATCAGAAAACTGAAAGAAAAAAGGGAACGAATATTCAATGGAAGAAATACTATAATCCATACATCATGCGCAGCAAAAGGCAAGAATAAATTAAAAGGGAAAGCAAGAAGGTTTTGCCATATGCCTACATGAATGTAACTGAAGGATACAATTGCACACTCATTAAGCAAGCACAAATTTGCACTTCCCATAGCAGGAAAGGCAGATGAAGCAAAAAAGCCAAGAAAACTTTACAATATAAATTACAAGAAGCCTCCACTAATCAGTAATCACCCCTGATTTGCTAAGCATGGCCAGTGTTGTCAAAGGAGCGCTTAAAGTGCACTGAAGATAGGCGCAAAACATGTTGAGCGCTTCGCCCTGCTTAGCGGGGGCTTCAATGTCGTCATCAAGGCTCTAAGGCATACTTTTCCTTGCCAATGAGCGTAATTTTGAAGAGGCGACACTAAAAAATTGATATTTCACTTTATCATAGTTTTTTTTTTCAATTTCTTTGTCAACATAAATTAGTTATTTATGCTTATGTTAGTCTTGAACTACACACACATATTTGTATTTTCCTTCATTTGCGCCTTTCTTCATTAAAGCCCACACTTTATTTGCGCTTAAAGCTCCAAAGGACCTTAGAGCTTTTTTGCACCTTTCGCCTTTGATAACACTGAGCATGGCATTCCACACCAAACCAAATGTGTGGTTGTCAAATTGTAATAGTCAAAAACAGATTTAAAAGAAAACAATAGAATAGTTTATGGAAGTATCGGCTCCCTTCTCACAGCCACTCGCACACACTGCTGACATTCACTGAAATGCTCCAATATGTAAGAAATAAATTCTAAGTTTCAGAATAACTGCCTAACATCTTGCAAACTCCCTAAAACCTATGGACTGACTTTCTAGAAAAATTGAGATCACAGCCAATGGCCTATAGACTTTAGTGCATATGTGCTCAAGCCAGAACCATGTTTCAGCCATAGCACTCAAAGTAGATTGAATATCTTATCTGAGCATTGACTTAATTGAGACCAAATTCTACAGACCCCACACAATACACGCTTAAGGCAGGAGAGGTATGTTACGCAGTTCTGATTATACTACCTACCCCAAGCATTTTCTTCAATTATACCTTTCTACAAGCTAATTTTATCATCAAAACAGTTATATTGAGGCACTACCCAGAGAAGTTAATTTTTCTCAGACACACATAAGGAGAACGATACATCTTTAACCATAAATATAATACAAACTCAATGCATATAAACTACACCTTAAGTGTAACACTTTCCTCGAATTAAGATTTAAAACAGTAGGTACAAAATACATCTAATATGAAAGCAAAAGCAACTATATATACTAATTCTCGATAACAGAAATCAGGGAGAAGGGTCAAATTTGCTCGTGTACTATACAATATTGAGAAACTTTGTCCTCCCTTACGTGTTTGGTCTAATATTACCCTGCCATCAAAAAAAGTCTCGTTTTTTTGCCCTTGACCCCTTACGAAGCTCCAACTTGAGGGTAATTTTGAACCAATAATAAAAAGTTGAGCCGTGAGATTTGGAACTTTTTACATGAAGAATTTGCTAACATCAAGGGTAAAAACGGACCAAAAGTGTGACGGAGGAAAAATTGAACTATTTCAATAATTTATTCCCTAACAATTATCCAGCCTTTCCACTTTAACACCTCCTAATTCTTAACACAAATTCTCAGCAGCCACACATAAACATATCTAGATATCGGCGTCCACAGATTTCCTGTCACTTATTTTCTAGTAATATAACTTGGAGATTTTTTTCTTTAAACAAAGAACTTGAACGTAAAACAAACATTAGTGACAAATTTCGGTATATATCGTATACCTCTCCAGTATGAGCGAAGCAGTTATGGATGTATTGTTCATCCATCCAAAACTGTAGATCTCCGATCCACAGGCTCCGGACTTCATCGGCACTCGTCGGTTGAGCCGCCGACCCCGCTGCCGCCGCGTTGTACTGAGTTTGTTGTGGCTGCTGTTGTTGCTGGTAATAATAGCCGGATTGCTGCGGCGGAACCTGGTATGACGTCGGCTGCTGCTGCTGAGCCATCCACTGTTGTGGCGGCTGCTGCTGTTGGTACTGTTGTGGCGGAGCCGCCGCCATTGGTTGTGGAACCATGGAATTTGCTGGTTGCATATTGTTCAAACCCTAGATGGATGTTGAGCGAGGAGGCGGAGAGGGACAGAAGTACGTATATTATGTAGTGGTAGTGCGATGCCACAAAGGATACAGTTTGCCCCCGTGGCTTTTCTTACTTACTTTCGGAGATTATGAGTTTTTATCACATTTTCCTTTTTTGTTTGCTCCAAAAAATATACCATCTTTGCTTCAATTTAAAAAAGAATAATGCATTTCTATATTTAGAAATAATTTAACTATAAAGTTTTTATTTTACCTACTATATCATTAATGAGAAATTTTTATAGCCACACAAATATTATGGTCCTATAAAGCTTTTGCCCCTTAAGCTTTTGGGACCACATGTTTCAAAAGTATCCTTTTTTTTCTTAAACTTTGTGCCAAATTAAACTACATCATCTAACACTTTTGTTTGAATTATTATTATATGTCATTTCATAATGTATCATATTGTATTATACTGTGTTGTATTGTAATGTATTGTGTTGTTTGATGAATATAATATTTGGATAGATTGTATCGTTTGTCGTCGTTTCATGATATCATGCACCAACAATATAAAGAATAAACATGCAATATTACTAAGAAAAAATAGGATACAGTGTAGAATTATTATATAAAAGAGTAGGGTAAAGGATAAAATATGATTATTTAATAATAAGGAAGGGCAAGATGAGAGAACAAAGCAAGATAACGACGCTATCACACTAAATCCGTCGTTCCATAAAGTGACATTTTTCGTCATTACGTAACGACGGATTTAACGGTACGATACAATAAAACTTAAGTAACAATCAAAACAAATATTATATTCAAAGTAACAATACGATACAATACAATGGGTAACAACTATCCAAACAAGCAGTAAATTGAAACGGAAGGAGTATTATTTTTAGGGAAAAGGGTCAAAATCGCCCATCTACTATTGTTTATTGGTTGCTTGTGCCACCCGTTATACTTTTTGGTCATTCTCGTCCCTACCGTTAATGAAGTTTGAAAAAATACCCCTAACCCTAACGTTTTGACACTGTGGTAGCTGACCACATCAATTTTATCCAAGTCAGCTCCCATGTCAGCGGTCCCACCAAATTAAAACCCCACAACACCCATTTCATTCTCGTCTCCCACCCGTGACCCGTGACCCGTGACCCGTGACCAGTTTGCCCACTAAATAAATAAGATAGACCCGTCCAAATTAATAAAGAGTGTCATTTGTTCTGCATCCGTTCGATAGAAACGAGAGAGAAGAGTGTGGAAGGTTCAAAAGAAAATCTTCTTTTTTCAGTGTTTAATGCTATCCAAGGTACGATTTTCCCCCAAAATTTGAACTTTTCTACTAGTTTCATATGCTTGTTGTTTATAAACGAAGCATTTTTGTCTTAGGGTTCGCATTTCTTTTATGTTAAAGTTAGTGTTTTTAGACTATGCTTCGTGGTTTAGGGTTTTTCTTGTCTCACATATGTGATTTGTCGTTTAGGGTATTTCTTTGACTGGATTTTTGTCGTTGTTTGTGTTTGCATGTGACTTTCACCTTTATACCCTAATTATTTGTCTGATTTTACTGGTCGGTTAGGGTATATTGGTGGAATTGATGATATTTGGTACTTATTTTAGAAGACATTTCTCTTGTTTAGGATTTCGAGTATGTGTGGTCCCTTTTGTTTTTTAAAGAAGGTTCGGTTAGGGTTTTTTTAAGTGAAAAAGGATTTGAGCTATTTGTTAATAGCTGACTTCTTGTTATTTGGTCCCCTGTTTCACCTGCATTTACTTTGAAGATGATGCTCATGTGGGTCTCTTACATATATGTTTTGTCCTTATTTTATTGTGGTGGGACTCTAAGTTTGATACTTTATTATGTGGTCCCCCATATGCATGTTTGTGTCCGTTTCTTTATCATAGTACCTCATTTAATTTTGTTTCTTTATTCATCTACCTCTGTACCTTTTCCTTATTCCCTTTATTTATCAAACTGTTTTGTTTATTCAAGCTTTCCCTTACATGTTTATTTATTATTTCTGTACCTCTTGTTTTTGTTACTTCTTTATGCATTTACTATGGTAGGCTGTAATAACTTTATTCATGGTTATTATGCAGCCTTTTATAGATGGTGCTAGTTGAGTTAGTTTTTCATCATGGTGGGGAATGGAGTAATAAGCCACGCCTGATGTATAAAGAAAAGTATGTGCACATCAATAAAGGTTTTGACTCTGACTTGCTCTTTTATGCTGATTTAGTTGATGAATTTGATACCAAGTTTGGGTATATAGGGGTGCAGCAATTAATAGTAAAGGGTCCTGCTGGTAGATATTATAAAATAGATGGGGATGTTGGGATTAGGACTCTATTGGACTTTGTTAATGAACAGTGTAATGTTATTAATTTGTTTGTTGTAGAAGAGTGTGAACCAGCAATTGATGTACCTAATATAGTCACTCATAGTGAGTCACACACGGTAGAAATTGAAGCTGCTACTGATTGTAGTGAGGAAAATGATTCTGCTACTGATTCTAATTCTCCTGAATTAAGTTCTGATGATTTGGAGCAACTTTTTTTACAAAAGATGAGGGTCATCAATGATAAGTTAACTGACTATAAAGAGTTAGATAGGTGAATGACATTTAAAGATATACCTAAAGCTAGGAAATGACCAACATGTATTCTCTTGCAAATGGGTATGACTTGCAGCAAGTTAAAAGTGACCCAACAAGGCTTAGGTACATCTGTGTTGGTGACTGCCCCTTTGTTTGCCATATATCTAAGGATTCTTCAGGGGGTGGGGTTAAATTCAAGACTTTAGAGCCTGAGCACACATGTGAACATGCATTTGAAAATCAAAAAGTTGATGCAAATAAAATAGCTGATTACTTTAAAAAAGGCTTGCAAGATAACCCCAAAATTAAGGTTAGAGAGATGAGGGCAAGCTTGAAAGCTGCATTTAATGTAAATGTTAGTGAATCTAAGTGCAAAAGGACAAAGAAAATAATTTTGGAGAAACTTGAAGGTAGTTTTACAGGTGAATATAATAAGCTTGTTGCATATGCCAATGAATTGAAACTTAGCAATCCTGAGAGTGATGTGATAATTAACTTATCATAAGATGCTCTTGAAGAAGGAAAAGGGAGGTTTTTAAGGATGTATATTTGTTTTCAAGCAATGAAGTCTGGGTTTAAGAGTGGTTTGAGACCTTTCATTGGATTGGATGGAACATTTTTGAAAGGGAAGGCTAAAAGTCAGTTGTTGGTGGCTGTTGGTCAAGATTCTACCAATCATTTTTATCCATTGGCTTGGGCTATTGTTGACAAAGAAACAAAACTTACTTGGAAGTGGTTCTTAGGTCACCTACAGACTTCACTAGACCTCAAAATGGGTGAAGGGATCACATTTATATCAGATATGCAGAAGGTATGTACTGTTTATTTATACTGTTATTTTCAGTTGTTTTGTTGGTTTCTTTGTACTGTTATCTGATGTTATTTACTGATTTTTGTATGGGTTGATTGACTCAATCCGAATTGTTCTTCCAAAGTCATACTTTAGGTTTTGTGTAAGACATATAGAAGCAAATTGGTGTAAGAGATGGGGTTCTGGTGAGTGTAAAAAATTGCTTTGGTGGGCTGCATGGAGTACTTATGAAGATGACTTCAAAAATCAGATAAAGAATATGAGTCAAGTAGATGATGATGGAACGAAAGCTGTGGAGGATTTATTGAAGTATCCACCAAAATATTGGAGTAGGGCATTCTTTGATACTGTTTGCAAGAACCAGTATGTAGACAACAACTTGACTGAGTCATTCAATGCATGTATCTTGCAAGCAAGGCACAAGCCAATCATTAAGATGCTTGAGGATATTAGAATCAAGGTGATGAATATGATTACTGGACATGAAGCTGAGGTGATGTCATGGGGAAATGAGTACAGTCCTAAAACCATGGAGTTGTACAACCAATTCTTGAGGATTGCATTGAAGTGTCATGTTAATGGCAGTGCAGACCATGGATATGAGGTGACTGAAAGTAGTGACAGGCACATTGTGAATTTGAGATTAAGGAAATGTACCTGCAGGGCATGGGATCTTTGTGGCATTCCAAGTCCTCATCCAATCTGTGCATTATTGCACAAGAAAGTGGACCCTCTAAGTCAGATTCATTGGTACCTTACCAAAGAGACTTATCTCTAAATTTATTCACATAAGTTACAATCAGTAAGAGGAGAAAAGTTCTGGAAAATTGACCCTTCACAATACATGGCTCCACCTCCTTTGGTAAAGATGACTGGGAGACCAAAGGTTAAGAGAACAAGAGAAAAAAATGAGGAAATTAATAGGCAAGGACAATGGTCTCAGTCAAGGAAAGGGAGGGTAATGACATGTAACAATTGTGGTGAACCTGGACACAATGCTAGAGGGTGTGCAAAGGTAATCAATACCATAACTTTTTCTATCATTCTTTCTGTTTCAACATCTAATCAAAACTTTCTGTCTTACTAACAACATTCTAAAGGAAAGCAGCCCACTGGAGGAAAGAAGAAGGGAAAGCAGACAAAGAGGAAGAAAACTTTACTTGATGAAGCTGATGATGAACAACCTAGATCTCCCTCTCCTGCACCAGTGCCACAAGAAGCCACTGATGAGGAAATTCCTTTGTCAACCCCTCAGCCAAGTCAACCTACTCAAACAAGTCAATCTAGCAACATGTTGTTCATGCCAACCCCTTCCACGCAGAGGAAAGAACCAAGCTGCAGTGCCTTTCCAGACTTTGACTACCCATACTTTGACCTGATCCTGAGCCTGAGCCTGAGCCTGAGCCTGAGCCTGAAGTAGCTATAAGACCAAGAAGTATCTCTGAGGCAAAGACTAGGCTACGGTTGAGGCAACTACAAAGTACAACAATTGGAACAAGGGAAATCGGATTTGTTGGTGATGCCAGTGGTGCGAGTGAGCCATCAAACCTACCATTCTCATCAAAGAAACTGCAATGGAAGGGGAAAAATGCTATTACTGGTAACCAGCTTAACAAGCAAAGATTGGCCAAGTTGAAAGCAAAAAAGGGTAATGGGAAGAAGCAGACTTAAAGACCTGTTGTTCTGGTGTTCTGGAATGTAGATCAACTAAACTCTATTATGGTTGTATATTTTTGGTTGTGATGTAATTACTATTAGCCAAGTAAACTTGTTAAACTTGTGTGGCTGTTTAGTTAGTGACCTATTCACTCGGATGTCATGTTATCACCTAGTTGTGAAAGTTTTTGGGGTGATAATGTGACATCCCCTTGTTTGTGATTTAATGTAGTTTGAATGTTTAGTTGGGGAAACTTGATGTCATGTTGTCACTTGTTTGTGTAGGTTTTTGGGGTGATAATGTGACATCCCCTTGTGATGAATGAAATGGGAGTTTATGAATTTAAATGTTCCTTTCATTATTATTCATTGTCCAACTATTAGGTTAATGAATTGTTTAAGTGTTCGTTTATGAGTTATAGATGCTGTCCAACCCCTTAAACACATACAATTGTGAATCTGTCAAGATTTTGTTTAAAAGTTATTTTGTGAAACTGTCTAGATTTTTGGACCAAAATGGTGTTGTGAAACTGTCCAGATTTTGACATAACTGGTGTTGTGAAACTATCCAGATTTTGGACCAAATTGTTGTTGTGAAACTGTCCAGATTTTGGCACAAAATGTTGTTGTGAAACTGTCCAGATTTTGGATCAAAATGGTGTTGTGAAACTGTCCATATTTTTTGACATAAGTGCTATGTTCATCAACCCATAACATCAACTAATAATACATCAGGTTCATCACAAAAGAACTGACAACTCTAAGATTACATTAACTAATATAAGCTCTAATGTAAACAGTTACAAGCTCATAAATTGGAATTACATTAACTAATTTTTGAAAACTAATATATTGGAATTACATTAACTAAGATTATAAGCTCTAATGTAAACGGTTCAAAACAACATACATAACACCTTCTCTTCCAATTTCAAACGAGAATAAAACTGACAACAAAAATATTCATTAGCATCATCAACAAGATTCACCAACATTCACTTCATCATCGACGCCGCAACAAATCCAACAAAAAGTGCCCATGAGATCATAAGCATCATCCTCGTCTTCAAAACCTTCTCTTCCAATTTCATTACTTTTGCAGCTTCAGCTTTGTGTAGAGCCTCCATGGCAATTAATTCTTCTTTCAATTTATCCCTATCATTTTTAATCGCTTCCCAAGGCGATGTTACATCTTTAGTTGTAGCCAAATCACTATTCAACGAGATTTCATCTTCGTGGGAGACGGGAATGAAATGGGTGTTGTGGGGTTTTTAATTTGGTGGGACCGCTGACATGGAAGCTGACATGGCAGCTTACTTGGATAAAATTGATGTGGTCAGCTGCCACAGTGTCAAAACGTTAGGGTTAGAGGTATTTTTTCAAACTTCATTAACGGTAGGGACGAGAATGGCTGAAAAGTATAACGGGTGGCACAAGCAACCAATAAACAATAGTAGAGGGACAATTTTGACCCTTTGCCCTTATTTTTATATTAAAAATAATTAAAATATTAAATCTCATTTTCTACAAGTAGTGAAATAATTTACATGTTTATTTAGATCACAAATTTCAAAATTATATTTCTTGTTTCACTATAGTTAATTTTTACGTTGAATTTTTATCCAAAAATTTCATGCTCAAGTTTGATTAATTAGGGTCAAACCTTGGAATTAGTTAAATTTGCAATGTTATTAGTACTCTATATATAAGATAAATCAGTAGAAAAAATAGAGAAGAGAAGCAGAGAAACAGCAAAGGAGAAAAGCAGAGAAGG
Source organism: Nicotiana attenuata (assembly GCF_001879085.1). NCBI lineage: Eukaryota > Viridiplantae > Streptophyta > Magnoliopsida > Solanales > Solanaceae > Nicotiana > Nicotiana attenuata. The sequence goes on along the minus strand of NW_017671276.1, from coordinate 175,044 downwards.
AGCATTAGCCACTTTGTAGTGAAAAAAAAAATTTAGGGTCAATATGTTTTTTTTTGGGCAAAAGGGAAAATATCATTAATACTAGTAATATTACATGAGGATAGGGGCAAATGTCCCCGAGGTTCGTAATAATACAAGCATTACCCAGTTGTGCTAATATATTACAAGTACTAGAGGAAACATTCTTAGATATTATATGACCATCTTTGTCCCTTTGTAGTCTAGCAAAAATAAAATTTGGCACCGCTGTTAGGATGTGAAGATGGCTGTCTATTAAGTTTTTACTTCCATGCTGAGCCAAAAGGTGCGGCACTTCATTGCATTCACGAAAGCTATGGTGGAGTGCTGGATTCCCCAACTTCTTTATCAAGTACCTACAATCAAAGAGAATATTTACGGAAGTCGGATAATCATTTTCTAATAGGTGTAGAATTTTCATAAAATCGGTTTCTACTTCCAATGGGAGTATGCTCATTTGGTAGGCCAATTGTAGGCCTGAGTGTAGAGCAAGGAGTTCCATGTGTGTATGGCTTTGTCCATAAGTTGCTTTAGTAAATCCGACCATCCAGTTGCCTTGGTCATCTCTTATCACTCCTCCTACGCCTCCTTGAGTGTCACTGCTCTTGAAAGCACCATCAATGTTTAGCTTAAAGCTGCCAACTGTGGGTGGGTACCATTTGATATGAATGGAGCGTTGATGTAGCGTGCTCGTGACTTTATTAACAATAAGGATGAATTCTTGCGCATGCATTATCACAGTTTGAGTGTGAATTGGGTTTGAACGGTTTACAAAGATATTATGGTTCTTGTTTAGCCAAATATGTCAAAGTGCACAAGGGAAAAAAAGGATCCAGGTTACTTGGGGAAAGTGGAGCTGTGCATTGATGTTTTTTATGGTTAATAACCAGTGGTCATCGGAGGAGGAGAAGTTATTCATATCGATCCCTATAGAACTCCAAAAAAGAAGGGCGGTGGGGCACTCAATAAAGATATGGTTGGCTGTTTCATTCCCATTTTTACACACTGGTCAAATGACATTATCAATAATTCCTAGTCTGTGTATGTAGGCACGAGTAGGAATTCTGTCGTGGAGACATTGCCATTGGAAGAATTTGATCTTATTAAGGGAGTGAAGCTCTCAGATCCATTGGAAGGAATGTCTATTATGAGTATCTTACTGAAGTAACTTATAGACAGATTTAGTAGTGAATATACCATTGGTGTTAAGCGACCAGATAGGGGTGTCAGTGCTATTAGGAGTAGTTGGGAAGTGGATGGACATGATCTTGTTTTTAATGTCTTCTAGAAGTTCAAAGGAGATGTTAGTCCAGTTCCAATTATTGTTTTGGCGTATAGACTTTACTTTGGAATTGAGGTCCGAGTGGAGTAGTGGCCCGTAGATAATGGAGCGGAGGCTATTTGAGTGAGGAATCGATTTTGAATTTCAGAGGTCAATATGCATGTCGTTACCTACTACCCAGGCTAAACCTTGGGAGCAAATGTCCCAGCCACACAGAATATTCTGCTAAAGGAGTATTTTTTGGGAACAATTATTCCTTCCATATTTGGTGATAAGAGTGGTAGCCCATAGGGAGTTTGGCTTCATATAGAGTCTCCAGGAGAGGTTGGCTAATGAAATATTATTTTTTTCGGAAGCCGGTCTAAGTCCAAGACCTCCTTGAGCTTTAGGACAAGTGATAGTTTCCCAACTAAGGTAGTGAAGTTTTTTACACCTATTAGTAGATCCCCATATAAAATCTCACTGGATTTTGTCTATTTGCTTTTGGGTTTTTATGGGGAGTTGAATATATTGCATAGAGTGGTTAGGTATAGTGTTCAAAGTTGCAAGAGCTAGGGTCATTCTTCTCGACGGGGCAAGAAAGTTGGTCTTCTATACCGAAAGTTTGCTTCGCATGTTGTCAATAATGTATTGGAAGTCAGATGCTCTTGGCCTCTTATTTAATATAGAAAAAACTAAGTATTTACCAAATGTGTCAGTAGGATTGATATTGAACTTTGAAGTAATAGCTTCAATGATAGAGTTATTACAATTTTTGGAGAAGAGAATTTTGGACTTTGAGATATTTTGTCCAGAGAGAGCAAAAATGAGTTAGGCAATGATGAATTGAGTTAGCAGACTCAGTAGTAGCGTTAGACATGAGTGTAAGATCGTCTGCAAAGAAGAGGTGTGTTAGTTAGGGACCAACGGGGCATAATTTTATGGGGTCCCAAAGGCCAACGTTGACGTGGTGGTTAATATAGACTGATGGTAGCTCCTTGCCGGATTCCCTTAGTAGGAGCAAAGAATTTAGTTTTGGCTCCATTTACAAGCACTGCTATAGTGCTAGTACATATACAACTCATAATTAGTCTAGTGATGTTTGGAGGGAATTTGAAAAATTTTAGGGCACGATAGACAAAGGACCATTCAAGTCTGTCGAAGGCTTTCTCAAGATCTAATTTAAGGATGAGTTTACCTATAGAACCTTTTAGTTTTTGAATATGACTAATGATTTCTTGGATGATGATTGTATTATCACACGCTCTACGCCCTTTAAGAAAGCTAGCTTGGTATGGACCAATGATTTTTTCTAGCAAGGGCTTAATACGTTGACAATAATCTTTATAATAATCTTGTATATAGTATTGCAAAGACCAATAGGCCAAAATTTTTTGAGGTTGTTAGAATTATGGAACTTGGGGATGAGGCATAAGTAAGTTTTATTAATAAAGCTGGGAATTGATTGGGTCCTAAATATTTCATAACAAAAATTAGTGATTGAGGGCCCTACAATGTTCCACTTTTTTGGGTAAAAGAAAGGATGGAATCCATCCGGACCTGGAGACTTAAAGGGATTGAAGGAGAATAAAGCAGATATGATTTCTTGGTCGCCTAAGGGTCTATCTAGGTCAGAAAGGTCAGTGGTGTTGAAGCTCGTAGGACTCTTGTTGATATCTTGCCAATTTGTTGAGATATGGCTTGTAGAAAAAGCAGACTGGAAGTAAGCAAGGGTGTGGTCCATAAGTCCATCCCGATCCATGATCCAGTTGTCGTTATAATCCTTAAAAAAGAGATTATGTTCCTCCTTCCTCTATTAATAACTGAGAGATGAAAGAATTTGGTATTGACATCTCCCTGGTTTAACCAATTAATACGAGATCGGAGTTTCCAATAGTCTTTGTCGATTTTAAGGAGGGTATTGTATTCAAGTGAGAGGCTTTATTCTAGGTTTTGGAGAAAAGTATTGGTTGGGTAATGACATGATTGTTGGATATCGTTAAGTCTAGCTAGGAGCCTTTTTCTTTTTTTGGAAAATATCCCCCAAACGTATTCTTACTCCAGTTGATAATATTATGTTGGAAAAATTGAGTAGTATCCACAAATTCCTTACCTTGCCAACTATTATAAAGAATTCAAGTAAAGTCAGGATGAGTGCACCAATAGGATTCTAAACGGAATGGTCTATCTATAGGTCCGGTATATGGTTGGGTAAGACTAATAAGGAGTGGGTTATGGTTAGAGTATGTTTTTGGGAGATGCAAGACTGAGGCATGGGGGTACTGTTGCAGCCATGCATCATTGGCCAAACAATGATCATGCCTTTCCAATATTAAACCATGGTTTCTCCTTCTATGATTTGACTAAGTGTAACGAATGCCTTTAAATCCTAGGTCAATGAGATTACAGTAATTAATAGTCCTAAAGCTTAGATGATATAGTTCTATTTAACGATCTACCACCCCATTTCTCTTCTTGACTCATAATGTCATTGAAGTCGCCTCTCATAAACCAGGGACCCTTATAATTATCATAAATAGTCTAGAGTAGATTACGATTTACTATTAACTTACTAGCATAAATGGTACTAAATAACTAAGGTTGGTGGTTGGGCTGTACTTGGATCATGGCTTCAATATCTTGAGGGGACTAAGATATACGGGTGACAGCCACAACATTATCATGCCAAAGGATAACTAGACCTCCCGACCTGCCTTGGGCAGGGACTTCGATCATGTTAGAGAAGTTGAATTCGTCTCTTAGAGTAGCATGACTTTCTGATGTGATTCTTCGAGTTAACAAAGAACCAACCGACCAGGATCAAGATCTTGAAATGAAAATGTGGTTTGTGGGCCGGTTTCAAGAAACAGCGTATCTCAAGCTTTAGGACTCGGAATCTGATTCAAAAACGAGATGAAAGGTGACGATCTGAACTATAAGAAAGACTATTTACTCGTTCAAAACAAGTAAATATTGATGATATACCGGTTCAAGAAAAGTTATGATCCTATGATAACAAAAAATAAACGAATTTAGATCAAGAAACGTATTCTTGAATGATCAAAAACTATAAGATTCCTAAAGTCACCACTTGGAATCAATTAACGTGATAAAGAAACACCACACGCAATTGAAAACAAGATAAAGACTATCACCACCTTGCTTGGAACCAAAAACAAGGATAAAGAAGACAAAATAGAGAAAAACACTCTATTGCAAATTAGGGTAAAGCTCAAAAACATGAATTCTCTTCTACAAGGCAAGATAACCCTTTATATAGGCCTAAAGTCTCTTCTTTGATGACTACAATTCCTATTCTAATAAGAAAATAAAATAACTAAAGACAAGGAAAGTAAAATCCTATTCTACAATGAAAATAAACTAGAATCCTACCAAAAGGAAAATCCTTATTCTAAAAGGAATAAAATAAATCCTATTTTAAGAAGGAAACAATCTTGGCTTCTTGATATCGATCTTGAGCTTCTTGGACTTCTTGTGCTTCTTGAAAATAATTCCATATGTTTGGACTTGAGCTCTAAAACATTATCTTGGCCAAATTTAATAAACTATAACATAGATTCTTCTTTTACATCATTCTCCCCTGGTTGAGAAAGACTCGTCCTCAAGTCTAAAGGCTCCACAAATGGCACAAGATTGGCAATTTCCATGATTTGATTGAACTCATATTCACCAGGCTCTAAGTTGTATTTTTCTAACTTGTCAAAGAGCTTCATCTTATTGTAACAAAGCTTAGCATGTGGCCGAACTAAATCTCACTTTCTCAATAGTAACTTTGTACCAATATTTCTGCAATAAATCCTCATAAATAGATTTTCAAACATTAATCCATAATCATAAGTTGTTTTCTTTTTATCTTCAGGAATCTTGAACTTCTCAATGTCAATGTGGTGCTTAGGGGATATGGCCAAAAAAGTTAATTTAGTACCATAAAAACTCTTAGAAGAGTCAAATTCAAGTACCTTTGGATCTATCTTGAAAATCGAAGTATATCTTCTTGAGAATTCATCAGCAACAATGCTCTCATATTTAACTAGATCATATCCATTGATGGAATTTGTTTTGAGATCTCTTGTTCCAACATATTCTTGAAAATATTCATCCATTGGGGGCAAGAAAAAAACTGGAACAAAATATGAGCTCAAACCCTCCATTATGTACTCCTTTTTAAGCAACCCTTCCTCTCGTATTTGCAAAAATTCATGGACTTCTGGATTAATGCAATTTGTTGCCTCGTTTGGAAGGATAGAATCAACAATCAAATCAATATTATGTTGATCATCTCTATTAGGTGAAAAGTTAATCTCACATATGGGATGCTCTAATGGATCATCATCAAACTTTGGAGCTAAATCCTCAACTTGCAGATCCACTTCATGCTCCTACTCCTTGATTTGACCAACGTTCAAAGGCTTTTCTCTATATATTGGACCAATTATTTGTAATTTGATCAGAAAAGAATCATCATTGAGCTTCAGATTTTTAGCAATTTCTTCTGGATTCAATAGTACTAAAATAATCTTACGTTCATCCTTTATAAAAGAATAGGTATTAATGTATTCATCATATTTAGCACACCTATCAAACACCAATGGTCTTCCAAGTAATAAGTGACAAGCATCCATCTTCACTACGTCACACCTAATCTGGTCTTAATAGATCTTACCAATAGAAAAAGAGATTAGGCATTGACGAGTTACCTCTAAATCATCATTATCTTCAACTTCGATGTTGTAAGGATATGGATGAAGTTTGGTTGACAAGCCAAGTTTTGTAACCATCTCTTCAGAAACGATATTTATGTGACTCTAATAACTATGGATTCTAGCCTATCTTATGCTCTATTTTGCTTAGGTTTTGGATAAAAAATGTGTAAAAGTATTCCCGAAAACTAACTTATTGTGCTTGTTTGCAGGGTTTGGTCAAAATGAAGCAAGAAAGTCATAACCAGCTCATAAAGGAGTTAAACCTGCACAAGTTCAAAGCTGAGATAAAAGCGCTGACAGTGAAGGAAAAGAGCGGCCGCGGAAGGTCCATCGCTGAGGCGGCCACAATTACGCTGACAGCGAAATTGAGGTTCAGAGAAGGTGTTCTGGATGCAGACAGGGACCGCTAACTGCGATGAAATAGTGCGGCCGCGGAATACCTTACGCGGCTGCGGTGCAAATTCCGCTGAGGGCGAAATAGAGATTCAGAGGCCTGGAAATTTGAGCTCAAATAAAGAGCGCGGTCCGCGAACATATTACGCGGCCGCGATTGAAGACAACGCTGAGGCGGTCTCTTTTACGCTCCTAGCAAAATCAAGCCCAGTCCCAGGCCAAAATGGAAGAAACACGGTCCGCGCTTGCTTTTGCGCAGCCGCAAAAGTTCAAGCGCTGAGGCGCTCCGTATTGCGCTGACAGCGGAACCTCCGTAGGGGTATTTTTGTCCAGTAATTTCAGCTGTGTATAAATAAATCTTTTTCATATTTTTAGGTCATCTTTTGTATTAAGGAGCTCGTGAGCAGTCGTACTTTACCACTTTGAGTAATTTTAGAGTAGCTTTAGCTTATATTCTTAGATTTTATTCTTGTAATCAACTTTTATGGCTTACGTTTCATCTACATCTTTGATTTCTACCTTGATTATGAGTAGCTAAACCCATTATCTAGGGTTGTGACCCAACCCTAGTGTGGGTATTTAATGGGTCTTCAAACTTTGGGCTTAATTGTTTATGGGTTAATGATATTTAGCTTGAATCACGCTTTAATTGTTGAATTGGTGGTTGCAAACACTGATTCGTGCCTATATGACTTAGGCTCTTCTTGAGAAAGAGAGACTAAGTCTAGAAAATTCAGGCTAACAAGGAATTGGGGTGCATTCAAGAGATTGATAGCCCCAACTAAAGAGTTAAACCTAGAGATAGTAATACCCGACTTGAGCCAATTTTGCTTGCATTGTTTGAACACCCAATTGGGCTTGAGAAAGTCAATTAAGGAAAAGTCACTCAAACTACCGAGAGGTATAGAGTGAGTAATTATGTGCAAAGGTTATATCATGATCCTAAATATAACACTCTTGTCCTAACTTTTAGACCCCATTAGATACTCGCCTAGGTGTAAGTCACTTCCCTAGTGCTTTTTATCAATTGAGAAAAACCCTTCAAAAATATTGTACTTAGATTATTTCCAGCATTTAGTAGCATTAATAGTAGAATAGAACAAATCCAAACATGTTTAGAAGTGCAATTAAAAGCAACACGCATAGCTAGATTGGATAGAAATCCAACTCCCAACCAATATTAGCTCCTTGTGGATATCGATCCCGACCTTTCGGGTAAAAGTTGCATCGACCACTCTTGCCATTTTATAGTGGTATAGGCTTGGAGCCGATCACTTTTTGGCGCCGTTGCCGGGGAGCTAAACGGCTTTGGCTTTCTATCTGACTAGTTGTGTGTCTTGTTTTTCTTTCCTTCCATTTTACTAACTTGTGTGAGTTCACTGATTCAGGTACAACATGGAAAACAATGATCCTATTGGAAATGTTCTGGGAGAGGAGGTAGATGATAATGCTGATGATGAGGTGCCTTTAGTTCCTCAAGCTCAAAGAAGAGGCCGCTAGGCCAATGATTACATTCCAGACCCTCCCCCAGTTCCTCCGCGAGTATCTCCTCGGGTGCTTCCAAGTGAAGGCTACGTAAGTGCAATTGTTCCACCCCGGATCCGGGTGGGCAATTTCCAGATTACAAATGTTATGTTGACTTTATTGGAGCAACGAGGGTACTTCACAGGTGCTCCCCATCAGAATGCCTATAAACATCTAAAGGGCTTTGTGGATACTTGTTGGGGAAGCAAACAGACTAATGTGTCGGAGGATGCATTGAGATTGAGATTTTTCCTTTTTTTCACTTAGAGGGAAAGCTTTGGACTGGCTCGAAAGGCTTCCCAACTATTCCATCACTACGTGGGATGAGTTGGCCGACAAGTTTATAGCTAAGTTTTTCTCGCCGGGGCATATGGCGACATTGAGAGATGAGATCCCGACCTTCAAACAGGAACCTAATGAACCACTACATGAAATCCGGGAAAGGTATCGGACGATGGTGAAAGAATGTCCGAACAATGACATGGCCGAAGCATTGATCCAGCAAACATTCTACCGTGGCATCAACACCACCAATCAGTGTGTAGTGAACCAGCTAGCAGGGGGAAACTTTATGAACACACCTTATGCTGAGGCATGTGAGATATTGGATGAGATGGAAGATACTTCCTCGGTGTGGCAGAGTCGAGCTAATGTGCCACAAGGTGATCCCACTGTCATTCACCTGCACAAAGAGCTCTATGACCACGGCCAAGCATTAGCAGAGTTGACTACAACAATGAACCAGTTGGCCAAGGCTCAATTGCAGCAAGTTCAAGCGCCAAGACAAGTGAACGCCAGGGAAGGGGTATAGAGATGCTAGTGAGCTTGTGAAGAGATGTGACGAGTGTCAGAGAGCTGGTGGAATTTCCAAGAAGGATGAAATGCCTCTCACCACTATTCTTGAGGTTGACATATTTGATGTGTAGGGCATTGACTTCATGGGACCTTTTGTGAGTTCATGTGGTAACATGTACATTCTGGTTGCTGTTGATTATGTTTCCAAGTGGGTTGAAGCTGTGGCTTTGCCTAACAATGAGGCACGGAGTGTAGTGGCTTTCTTGAAGAAAAATATTTTTACAAGGTTTGGCACTCCTAGGGCGATCATCAGTGATGGGGGTTCTCATTTTTGCAACAAGGCCTTCGATACTTTACTTTTCAAGTATGGTGTCAATCATAAAGTGTCAACCCTTTATCATCCCCAGGCTAGTGGACAAGTTGAGGTTTCCACCAGGGAGATAAAGAGCATATTGTCAAAAACTGTCAATATAGGACTGACTGGTCAAAGAAACTGGATGATGCTTTGTGGGCTTACAGGACTGCTTACAAGACTCCAATTGGTATGTCTCCGTACCGGTTGGTATTTGGGAAAGCGTGCCATCTTCCGATTGAGTTAGAGCATAAGGCCATGTGGGCGTTGAAGAAGTTAAATCTTGAGTGGGATGTTGCAGTGAATCTCAGGGTAGAGCAACTCAATGAACTTGATGAGTTTAGGTTTGCCTATTCCAGCTCGTCCTTGTATAAGGACAAGATGAAGTACTTACATGACAAATATGCCCGGAGCAAGGAATTCAAGGAGGGTGATTTGGTTCTTCTATTCAACTCTCAGTTACGACTGTTTCCGGGAAAGCTCAAGTCAAAATGGAGTGGTCCTTTTGAAGTGGTGCATGTAACTCCGTTTGGTGCTCTTGATTTGAAAAACAAAAATGGTAAAATCTTTCGAGTTAATGGGCACCGAGTGAAGCACTATCTTGGCAAGTTTGATGACAGCCACGTGGTGGCAATGATCCATCTCAAGTGATTGATGGTAACATGCGTCATGCCACAACGTTAAATCAGGCGCTTCTTGGGAGGCAACCCATGTGTTTTTTTCCTTCTTTTTGATTATCTTCTTAGTGTAGGATTTGTTTTGGACTAACTGGTTGTGAGATTTGTGTAGGAATTTTTGATGCAGTGCAGGACTAACCCTTGAAAAATTTGGCTAAGTATGTAATTGGACCGCTGAACGCGCCCAAAATTTCGCGGTCAGCGGAAGTTTTTTCGCGGGGGCATAATCTTATAGCGGACGCGGACTTGAAAAGTCCAAAATGCGAGTTCTCTGAAGTTTAAACCGCGTCCGCGGTGGTTTTTTCGCTGTTAGTGGACCTTCTCCGCGGCCGCGGCCATTTTTCAGCTCTCACCGGTGCTATGAAGCATGCAGCTCTTCGAATCAGCCAAAAGCGCAGACCGCGATGGAATTCCGCGGCCGCACTAGGTAAGTCAGTGTGGGCCCTCAGGTTTTTAGTATAAATAGGAGGGCCTTGCTCCTTTTACCCTTTTTGCACTTTGCACTCTCAAAAGAAAACGGCTACTGTTCATTTCCTCTAACCTGATCCCAACTGCATAACACTATTCAGAAATCCATTTCCATCACTTATCAAACAATCGGTATGCTCAAATCATCATATTGTTTTTAAATTTGTGCTTTTCCTTTCTTTTAGTTTAACTTCTTCCTCTTTTCTTTTAGTTTTAACTAGGGTTAAATAGTTGCTAATCGGTTGTTCTAAAAATTCATGATAATACTTGTTGTGCATGCCTAGTAGGGGTTGGTAATATCCATGATGCTTGTAGCGATCCAAATTGCGCTGTCCGCGTTCATGCTGTGTAAGAGCTGAATGATTGGTTGTCCGCGATCAGTGGTGGAAATTTTGCTGTCAGCGGCTTGCTTTACGCGACCGTGCTTCCTTTTCCGCGGACAGTGGATTCTAAGTTCAGAGAATTGAAAAATTAGGTCCGCGGCCGCGTTTGTATTTCCGTGGACATTGGTCATCTTTCGCGGCCGCGCCCAGAAATCCGCTCTCAACGGTACCTCAGATTCAGAGAATGGGTAGTCTGATTCCTAATATTTCGCGGATGCGGTTCTTTTTCTGCGGTCCGCGGTTGCAAGTCCGCGGCCGCGCTCCTTTTTCCGCTGGCAGCGGACCTTTGCTTGTGAAACACTGTCAACTTTTCATCTGGTTTTCTTTGATGATTCTTTTAACACCAATACTAATGATCTTTCACTGATTTGTCTGTAGACAATGGACTGCTCTAGAGGTGCCGGTGATACACAAAAAGGGAGGGTTGAATCCTCCCGAGGCAGGGGAAGGGAGGACAAGGAAGGACCAAATTACCACTAGCGGTCCAGAAATCGATAGAGAAGTTGCAAAAAACAATCAAAGCTACAGATAGAGCCGCATCCCATTCTGAGGGTAGTAAGTATGTCCCTTCTCGGGAAGTTTCGAAAGGAGACTCAGTGCCAACACACATTCCTACAGACTTCCCAGGGAGATTTCAGTTGAGATACGAGCCTACACCCCCAGCTTCCCCTGCTTCTTCTGAGTCGTCTGATGGCTCAGAGGAAAGTAGTGAGTCTTCAGCATCAGCTTCTCCTCCAACCTCTCCACCTAGACAGGACCCTATTGATGTAGATGCTGAGATCCTTGACGACGGGAGGGGTGGTGACACCCAGACAGGAGGGTTAGAGAGAACAAGGAACCCACTGGTGTAGCAACAACGATTTGTGAGTGAAAAAGCCTACCACAAGTTTCGGGAATGGTGGCCTCAGAGGTCACTCACACATGAGAGGGTCTTCATTGAGCAGGATCTGCTACCGCACAACCCTAATATCAAGAGGCAATTCAATGAGAGAGTGGGGTGGCAGTTCTTCACCAGCAACCTACCTAATGCTAATGAACACTTGGTCAAGGAGTTTTACGCCAATGTCGCCCACATAAAAAAGGGCACATTTTTTACCAAAGTCCGTAACAAGAAAATCAAGTTTGATGGCAAAACCTTGAACGATTATGCTGGGTTCAATAACGAGGATGAGTCCTTGTATCTGGAGAAGGTGGCTATGGATGAGTTAGCCCACCCGTGGCTGGCATCAGTGATTGCTCTCCCGGGGACTACTCCAGCTTGGCTGACACCTGGGGTCCCAATCTACAGGAACACTCTGAGATTCGTTTGGGCGACTTTTGTGTGCAGCCGGTTAGACCCCACTACTCATGACAGTGATATGCCGGTCTCCCGGGCTATTATTGTGGGGGGCCATCATGGCGGGTACAAGATAAACGTCGGGAATATTATGTCCAGGGTGATCACCAGAGTGGTTAACAAGAATGAGAGCTCTTACCCTTTCCCGAACTTCCTCACCATGTACCTGGAGGATCAGGAAGTCGAAGGAAGGGACTTTGACACCAAGGTGAAATTGAAGAGACCGTTCTCTTGGTACAACCTTCAGGGTCCAGATAACCCCAAGTCCATGGGCAAAGCCTCCATTTCCAATGGCCAGTTTGAAGAGCCAAGGGTGGTGGCCACTGGTTCCGAGCCTCCCACTGCCATACCACATCCTCCCTCCAGATCACCTACTTCAATGCCCTCTTCGGTGTCTTCTTCATCAGGATACCCTCTGACTGCACTGAGGGTTAACCAGACTCTATCCAGCATCAACAACTAGATACAGGCAGCTACATCAAGCTGTCTGTCCTATCCAGCACAGTGGCAGCTCAGTCAGCTCCGGCACAGCCTCAGGTGCCTGCTTCAGTAGAGGAATCACTTAAGGAGCTTCTGGACAACCAGAAGAAGCTCATGGACAACCAGAAGCTGATTATGGCCACTTTGGAGGCACATGTAAAGGCAATCACGGACCTGAGCAAACAAACAAAGAAAATGAAGAAGACTCGGGCTTCCAAGGAGTCGGTAAAGCTGCTGAGGAAGGAGGTGGAAAAGATTAGATCAGCTGGAGACATCCCATTGGACCTACTATTGGAGGAGCCAGCTCCAGCAGCTCAGGCAGCACAGGCACCAGACCAGGAGGCTGCCAGAGAGCCCGTGGGGAGAGAGGTGATTCCCCAGGCTGATGACTTGGAGATTGAGCTGGAGAACCCCGAGGGAGGTGACTCAGTCCAGCCACAGGACCCAGCCAGTGACCCCATGCAGACAGAGGAACCATAAGGAGATTTCTTTACTCTCTAACCCCTCTTTGATCTTATTTTTAGCTTTTAGCATTGAGGGCAATGCTAGTTTTTATTTGGGGGGGGGGGGATCCTATTTTGATTTGATAACTGGAATGTAATTATGATACTTATTTTTCATTATTGTTATTTTTCACTTTTGGTATGTATATAACTTTACCATTTATTTTTTCACTTTTTAGTTATTTTTCCTAATTCGGTATGTATATAAAGTTACCTTTCCTATGTATATATTCATTCCCCTTTTATGTATATTCGTCTCAATCCCCTATTGTACATATTCAGTTTACTTCCCGTATTTTACTTTATAACTCCTTTTGAAATTTTCCTTAATAGCTTAGCTTCTTATTTCATTTAGTAGTTTCTTTTTCAATTTGTAGCTTCTTACTTTTACAAGTTTTCGTGATCAATAAGCCTTTGGTTTTCTTAATGCCACGGTTCTTTCCGAAGGTGGAATTTGTGTGAACCAGGTGGCACTTCCCGATGATGGATGGCATGACAACCTTCTTAAGGGTTTGAGTCCGTTTTTCTTTTCTTTATGTTTTTGTGTAAATAGTAGTAATGAATAAAAGTGACTCAGGCAAAGCTTCACTTGGGCCTAGCACATTTACTTTTGACCTTATGGTTAGAAACAAATTGATTTGCAAGGAATGTTGCTAGTTGCGACCTTTAGACTCTTGTGTTGACTAAACAATCATCGGGTGGCTTCTTGGAGCCATTTGTGTTGCTCAATCTTAACTAGGGTTGTTGTGGGCCCCCGACTCTATCTCTTTAACAATCCAACAGCCTGTGAGGTGAGGTATTGATTTGCAAGTCCAAGTCCCGTGCCAATAAGTCTAGAACTTGCCCTGAATGTGTGTCTAGGCGAAACTCTAAGTGTAGCTCGACTTGAAAAATGAGTATAGGCTCTCCTTGATCAAAATTGAAATTTGAAAGCATCCATAGCCCACCAAATATGGTATCCCTAGTCAACCCCATTGAGCCGAAGCCCTTGTTCTTTCAATAGCCATGATACAAGCCTTTATCCGTTCTAAAATGACCCTCTCTTGGCACCCGATCTTTCCTTAGCACAATTGGCAAAAGCATAAGTTTGGGGGGAGAGACGAGGAATGCAAAAGTGATAAAAGGTACAAAATGAAGAAAACGGAAGGCAAAAAGAAAAAGAAAGAAAAGCCAAAAAGTCAAAAAGAAAGTGAATAACATAGAAAAAAATGATGAAGGGATTCAATAAAAAGCAATGATGAAAGGCTTGGAATGATTAGAAAGGAGAAAAAGGATTGACATGAACAAGAAAGAGTGACAGTGTGTCTCTCTAGTCCCCTAAGGAAGAAGAAAATGACTCAAAGAGTCAAGAAAGTGTGAGCCAAAATGAGAAAATGAAGTGCTTACGGAAAGATGAAACCTTCATAGACCGATATATCCTACCTTGAACCAAAAGCCTTCATTACATTCCCACAAAAGCCCTATATGATTTCGAGTTGAGTGAGCTTACATTAGAAGTGATTCACATAAGGGGCAAGCTTATGGTACTTAGAGCCGGACTTGTGACCTTCCTTTAAGAGAGATAAGCGTTCTTTTCCATAATCCTTGTTCTGAGTGCTACAATCTAAAGTGATGTTTGCTTATGGAGAGTAGGTGAGCATGAGTTTGGGTTCCACAATGATCTATGTAGTAGAAAGAGTTTACTTGATAAGTTAAGTCAACTCTTGATGCTTTTGTGTCGCACTAGGGCTATCATACTAAAAAGGTTGTGTGTTTGTTAATAATGCATTTGAGTTGAGGGTAATTGTTAGTCCCAATTGATTCTTGATGAAGTCATCTTTGGAGAGCTGAAATTTTCCTTTCTTTTACCTTGAGGAGGTGGGAATTACTTTGTTTGCTTGAGGGCAAGCAAAAGCTTAAGTTTGGGGGAGTTGATAACTACGGATTCTAGCCTATCTTATGCTCTCTTTTGCTTAGGTTTTGGATATAAAATGTGTAAAAGTATTCCCGAAAACTAACTTATTGTGCTTGTTTGCAGGGTTTGGTCAAAATGAAGCAAGAAAGTCATAACCAGCTCATAAAGGAGTTAAACCTGCACAAGTTCAAAGCTGAGATAAAAACGCTGACATTGAAGGAAAAGAGCGGCCCCGGAAGGTCCACCGCTGAGGCGGCCACAATTACGCTGACAGCGGAATTGAGGTTCAGAGAAGGTGTTCTGGATGCAGACAGGGACCGCTAACCGCGATGACATAGTGCGGTCGCGGAATACCTGACGCGGCCGCGGTGCAAATTCCGCTGAGGGCGAAAAAGAATTTTAGAGGCCTGGAAATTTGAGCTCAAATGAAGAGCGCGGTCCGCGAACATATTACGCCGTCGCTGTTGAAGACAACGCTGAGGCGGTCTCTTTTACGCTCCCAGCGAAATCAAGCCCAGTCTCAGTCCAAAATAGAAGAAACACGGTCCGCGCTTGCTTTTGCGCGGCTGCGAAAGTTCAAGCGCTGAGGCGCTCAGTATTGCGCTGACAGCGGAACCTCCGTAGGGTATTTTTGTCCAGTAATTTCAGCTGTATATAAATAGATCTTTTTTACATTTTTAGGTCATCTTTTGTATTAAGGAGCTCGTGAACAGCCGTACTTTACCACTTTGAGTAATTTTAGAGTAGCTTTAGCTTATATTCTTAGATTTTATTCTTGTAATCAACTTTTATGGCTTACATTTCATCTCCATCTTTGATTTCTACCTTGATTATGAGTAGCTAATCCCATTAGCTAGGGTTGTGACTCAACCCTAGTGTGGGTATTTAATGGGTCTTCAATTTTAGGGCTTAATTATTTATAGGTTAATGATATTTAGCTTGAATCACGCTTTTATTGTTGAATTAGTGGTTGCAAACACTGATTCGTGCCTATATGACTTAGACTCTTCTTGAGAAAGAGAGACTAAGTCTAGGAAATTCAGGCTAACAAGGAATTGGGGTGCATTCAAGAGATTGATAGCCCCAATTAAAGGGTTAAACCTAGAGATAGTAATACCCGACTTGAGCTAATTTTTCTTGCATTGTTCGAACACCCAATTGGGCTTGAGAAAGTCAATTAGGGAAAAGTCATTCAAACTACCGAGAGGTATAGAGTGAGTAATTATGTGCAAAGGTTATATCATGATCCCAAATATAACACTCTTGTCCTAACTTTTAGAGCCCATTAGATACTCGCGTAAGTGTAAGTCACTTCCCTAGTGCGTTTTATCAATTGAGAAAAACCCTTCAAAAATATTGTACTTAGATTATTTCTAGCAATTAGTAGCATTAATAGTATAATAGAACAAATCCAAACATGTTTTGAAGTGCAATTAAGAGCAACACACATAGCTAGATTGGATAGAAATCCAACTTGTTGATACCCAATTTTTCCCTATAATATTTTTTTAAATTGCATATAGACCTCCAAAACTATGCATTAGCATCAATTAATATTTTTTCACAATTTTTGCATTTTTAAAGATCTTAATTAACTTACCCCAGTATTCTTATTTATGTAAAGAATCACTGATTGCATCACAAATGGTTTTATAATAGTTTTTGTGGTTTAATTTTATCATTTTACATTTGTAATAAGTTTTAATTATTGCACAAACAGCCACATTTACATTTTTGGGGTTATAATTGCAATCACTTTGCAATTATAGCTCATGCATGCATTATTGCATTATTCTACCAGAAAATAGCTTTTTATATTTTTTAAATACTAAATAATTATTTTAAAACATTTCTAGGTATGAAAATCATTTTTGTATTCTGTTAATTATTTTTTAAAAATTATTTTTTATCAATTAAATGGGTATTTAACAAATGGCCCCTTTTATTTTTCGGACCTGGCCTAATTAAACAGCCCAAATTCGGTCCCAATCCTATTTATTAAACCCAAGCCCAATTTAAAATAATCCTAACCCAATTAAACCTACCCGATCCAGTAACTCCGTTTAATCGTGGCCGTTGATCTTTTGGATCAACGGTCCACGATTAAACTTACTATATTAATCTCAAAGACCCCCTAAACCCTTTCATTTCTCTTATTTCCGCCGCACTTCGTTCCCTCATCTCTCAACTCTCTCAACCTAACCCTAAAACCTAGCCGCCGTCACCTGTAAAACTCCCTATCTATGGGGTTTCTCTATATTTTCCGGCCCTTGCCAGCCTGCTACATCTTCTGGTTGTTCGACTTCGTTGATCTATGAGAGAATCTCAAAGAGATTCAACCTGGTTTTGCTCGGAATTTTTTCACAGGCCTGTCTATGTCCATTTCCGTTTGTGAGTGCTGTTTTCTTCCTATTTTTTGGTTCGAATCTATGGGTTTAGACCAATTTCCTTTCGTCTCTATCATTTTCAAAAATCCTAGTCTTATGACTACTTGGGTCTGTTCAGATCCTTGTAGATCAGAAACATTCCGAGTACTATTTGGTATTTTTCTACGAAAAACTTTCTATTTCTCTTTTCATTATTTGGTTTCAGTGATTTCTAAGAATTAGGGTTCGTCCTAAGTTATCTTCAAACGATTTTCAAACATCCAAGTGTTGAATCTGACTATCCTTTACTGGTTTGATTGATTTTTGTGTATATGCTTAAACCCTAGGTCTTTCTGTCTCCGGCTCTAGTTATTTAGTGATTTTTCCCTTTATTTGTTTATTTCTGTCAATCCAATGTACGATTGATTTTTTATTTGGGATTCGAATCATATTCTCCTGATTAAGATCAGTATCTCTCTGTGATTTTTACCTATTTCCTTATTTGTGACTTTACTTGGTAATATTTGCCTTATTTGAACTATCAGTCTGACTTAGGGATTCGATTGATTTCTATATGGTATGAGAATGATTTCTTTCCGTATTTGAGCCCTAGTTTTGTACCGTTAGTTGACTCACCTCATTCTAAGGGGTCTCTTCCGGATTCCTCTATATGAATTGACTCGCTAATTGGCTGATTGATTTGATTACCCTTATTTTATGAACTATGATTCAGTCTTTACCTTATTTGGTTTTACCTCACTAAGTGTTATATATACTCTCATTCTGATTCTTCTGGACACGAACAACAGTTCACCAACACACTCACACACAAACTCTGCTCTCATCTCTCTCTGCTACTTGTGTTCATTGCTTGTCTAGTCGGCTGAAAGCTAAGACTAGACTGTTGAATCCTGCCTACTTTACTTTCTGCTTCTATTCCTTTAACCGGTATGCTCTCTATTACCATTCAGTTAAACCTATGTGTTTCTCTTACAATCAGTATGCCTTCTTCTGAACCTGTATGTTTTCCTGCTTAGCATTATGAGCACGTGATTTTTGCCTCGCTTGAATTATTCCTATAGAATTCATAAAATTAGGATTTTTCTTTTTATTATTTGAATTTTAGGGAGTTAATTGCATAACTTTGCATTTTGTGTGCATGATAATTCATAAAAAATACAAAAAATAGCATACTTGCATTTGGGACCCAATTTTATATTTTTAGTTCCACTAGTTAATTAACATTGCAAAAAATAAGAGAAAATAACAAAAATAGTCCTTTTGCATTTTTTACTTTTAATTTTTGATTTTTCCTTAAGTTTTCTTTTTAAATTAGGATTTAGTTAATTTTAGAAAATTAGAGTTAAATCAGGTCTTTTCATTTTAATTTTGTATTTAACAAAAAATCTAAAAAAAATGAATGAAAAGAAAATGAAATAAAATTAAACAAATAAAAGAAAGAATTAATGGAAATAGAATAAAAGAAGAGAGGAAAAGGGCCAGCCTGTTTGGGCCAGTTTTTATGTAATTTGGTTAGCCCAAATGAACCCCACACCAATCCCTCCCCAAGACCGGACCCCAGGCCCAACCCATGGTTCACCCGGTCCAGTGTTTTAACGATTGAAACGACGTCGTTTCATGGCCTTTGAATCATGACCGTTGGATCTCATCAATCCAACGGTCCGGAACTAACTAGGTTTTATAGTATAAAAGTGTCCAAACAGCCCCTACCCCCTCCCCCCCCCCCCCAAATCACCGTCTCTAACCCCTAACACACACCACTGTTCCTCGCCGTAAGCCGCCGGCCGGAAATCGCCTTCGCCGGCGGCGATGGTCCAAATGCCCCCAAAATTACACCATACCTTCCCCTTTACCTCCCCCTTTCCAAATCCAAGCCCCATTTCCCTCAAATCCCCCTCAAACCCGTCGAATATGCAAAACCCTAGCTCCGCCTCCGCCGTGTCCGGCGCCACTGCCTCAAAATCCCACCAAACTTACACCCCAGACTCATCTTGACCCCCTCTCCCCATATTTCAAACTAATTTCCTTCAAATCCATCCAAAACTACTCGAATCTTAGATCTAGGGTTTAGTTTTGAAGCTTAAGGGAATTTCGGCTCGGCTTGGGGTTTACCAGTGGGCGATTGATCTTTAGATGATGTTGTTTGCTTATTTTTGGCAAAGAATAGGCAAATAATATCATTTGGGGATCAAATTCAAAAGATAGTCGAGTTTAAATTTAAATTCATGTAAGTATTTTCATCTTTTAGCCTTCCTTTACTGTTTTTGCTTTTTTTTTTAGCTTTTGTCTAGTTCCCCTTGATTTTTTCTTTTCCAGTATGCAATTTAGAGAATTTTAATTAGAATTAATTTTTTGCTGTTCCCTGTTTGTTCTAGGATTTTATTTCTTGTTGATTTAGTTTAGTTTGGTTAATTAGTATTCCTGCCTGCTCTCTGATTTTTGTTTGCTCGTATTCTGATTTTTAGTTTGATTTTTGCTTCTTAGATTGTTAGTTCAATTTTTGGGTTTTTATGTTAATTAAAATCCTGTCTGGATATAGCTGAGTAATTCCCAGCCTTTGATTGATTAACTATGGTCATTTTTGACCAAGTTCAAAAGGGCTAGGGTTAGTTTGTCATAGGTTAGTAATTTCAGAACCAATGTAGGGGTAGTATAGGTAGTTCAATGAAAGAATCTTGTAGTAACTGAATTGGAACCCCCTAGAACCTTCTAGATGGGGGTTCTAATTTGAAATTCAGGAAATTGGTAGTATAACTTGGCCAACATGCCAATAACTAAAGGACTAAATAGTCAAAAATCTGAAAATAAAAGAGGGACCTAGGGTGTAAAATAAAAATCTGGATGCTGCCCTAGTTTTGCCTAAAAAAGGCATACCCCTTGCCTTGTTTCACAAGTTTTGAAAAGTTTGGAAGTTTTAGAAATCTGAAAAAGTTTTAAAAAGTCTTAGAGATCCAAAACCCTTAAAAATTCAAATTCCAAATCTAGAGCTTATAGAAATCAGAAAATTCAAAATTCAGATCCAAAAACTACTGAAAAAACTATTGAAAATCCAAAAAAAATTCTGGTAGATAGTTTAGATACAAAACATTAGATCCTAGAAACCAAAATCCTGAAAAATCAACAAAAAATATAGTATAAAAATCCTTTCCAGATCTGGTTTTTGTTCAACTGCATTGGTTCCTCAAGCTGGTTTTCAAATCCAGCTGGTGTATTTGGTTAATTGAAGTTCCTTTGAAGTCAATTGCTTCCTGTTCCTTTTCCTGGATTTTTGGCACTCAATTTGTGAGCTGTGTTGCTGCTGGTTTTAACTGCTGATTCTGCTCCGCTGATTCTCATTTCTTTCTCTTATTCACTCTCCAGGTACTCCTTGATCCTTTAGGAATTTCTACACAAGCATACAAGATGTAACTTGTTTGAATTTGTCTATGAAAGGAGGAGCTACTTTCCTTCACATTTTTCATGTTAAACACCTGTTTAGAATTCCTGAAGAGTAATAGCTTAGTATAATAGTATTTAGCTCGACATAGCTTGTTTTAGCATGGTGATAATGTGTTGGCATTGATGACCCTTCCTCCAGCTTGTTAAAAAAACTGATGTATTCTTAGCCTTGAATAAACACTGATGGACTGTGTATATGGACTCTTATATGGAAATGTCTAGCTTTAGATTTTCATATGATTTTGCAATTGAAAGCTTCAATAGCGTCCTTCTTCGTTTCAGTACATGAATCAATTCTAAAAATGTGTTAAATGAAGCTGGATTTTATTTTATTTTAGAGAGTAAAATTTCAGAAGCAAACATGTTGACGCGTCAGTATACATGTGACCTGGATATGAGCATAAGGTCCGGATTGAATTGAAATATGCATATCCCTGTCGTTTGGCCCATTTTTATTTGATTTAATTTAGCAGTAAATTCCTTGAATTAAAACCAAGTCTCTAATGTCATGTTCACTATGTTAGTCTTACCGCCTGGATTGCCTGGGTTCATAATCACTGGGCCTAATGTGGCCCAGCTGCATAATAACAGGCCAAACAATTTCCACCTTTTAATTAGTCTTACCCAATCGAGCCTATGGGGCTCGATCTTGAGTCCCAGGTCCTGCCTGATGTCGATTTGGGCTTGCTATAAGGCCCAGGCTTTAAACAACTTTACAAAAATAAAGCTGAACAGTCCTCTTTTTCTTGGGCTGGTTCTGAAGCCCAACATGCTGAAAGCCCTATTCGACTTATTGAAGTTATTGGATTTGATGATTTAAAAAATTGAATTACAGACCTTGGGCTTTCCACGATAAGTAGCAAGTTTGAATTAAGGGGGTCTTCAATAATGGAGGTTCTCTTGTTTAAATTTGGACTTGATCTTGAGGCCCGAACCTTTTAATACTTTCAATAATAATTAATTTATAGTGCTAATTAATTAAGTTGTTTTAGAGACAATCATTAATAGAAAATAATAGTTCATTTTAGGATATCCTTAAAATAAATTTGAGGTGTGCCGAGCCAAATAAAATCACAAATTGCGCGGCCCTGTTTGATTACTTCATTAAAAATACTTAGAAATCGGGACGTGCCATTTAGTGAATTTTCATGGCCTCCCGCAAAGTTAATAACACGTTAGCCACTTTAGGCGCGTTCTTTAATAAATGTACCTTCTTAAACTTGGGTGTGCATTTCATGTGACCCAAATCCAAATTCCAAAACGTTGAATAAAATGTGTCGCGGATCCGGGTGCATTTCATGTGACGTGATCCAAAAGCATGTTTTAAACGACGTTCAATTTCCTTAAAATTAATTAAAAGCGGTAAGTAATTTTAAAATTGCACTGTAGGATGACATGTATTAAATTCAGATATCAAGCCATTTATAATAGTTTAAGCGACCGTGCTAGAACCACGGGATCCGGGGGTGCCTAACACCTTCCCCCGGTCAACAGAATTCCTTATTCAGAATTTCTGGTTCGCAGACTCCATCCGGGAAGTCGAAATTTCCTCGATTTGGGATTCAAGATAAACTGGTGACTTGGGACACCAAAAGCCAAACCTATCCCAAGTGGCGACTCTGAATAAATAAATAATCCCATTTCGAATAATGTCACTTAAAATGGAAAAACTCCCTTATACACTATCCTTCGGGGTAGGTGTGTAAAAAAGGAGGTGTGACAGCTCTGGCGACTCTGCTGGGGAAACGAACCTAGAATTTCGGTTCAGGGTTCAAGAATTCGAGCTTAGAATAACTGTTATATTTGGCTTATCTGATTTTCCTACATGTTTCATGCTAAATGTGCTAAATGCTTTACCGCTTTGATATTTGGTGAATTGTATATATAACCTGCTACGAAACCCTTCCACTTTCTGAGTCTTCTACATCATGGAGAAGGGTGCACTTCGTGTGACTTCTCTTCTGTTTAGAGTCTTATCCCATTTTAGAATGAGGTTCGGACAAGTTGCTAAGCCGGCGGAGGTTCTGTATCCCCGGTACGCTTCCCCCCTCGGCTCGAGTTGTCCGCTCGGGTAAGCCAGGTCTAGAACAATAAACCCAGGTTTTTAAACCTAGTATAACAAAGCCTCATGCCGGATCCCTAGTAGGAACGTTTGTTTGCATCACGTGCATTTGACTTAGGGGACTCAACACAGGGTTGGGTCCGTCTAGGACATGTGACCTGAAATGAAAAGACCATCCTGATGCATCTTACGTGCTACTTGTGCATTTATTTATTTCGGCTTGCATGTTGACTGACTTCTAGAATAGGGACAGAAAAATCAAAAAAAGAGGGAAAAGAAAGAAAGAAAATCCAAGAGTGAGAGGTAGGTATTTTTTTAAGAAAAATTCTAAAACCCTGCCGAAATTTTGAGAAAATGAAAGAAAAAGAAAAATTTTGTTTTCAAAAATAGTTGATTTTGTCAAATCTGCCCGAACTATGCCAGTTTGATTCCCACAGGGCGTGGGATACGTAGGCAACCCTCATCGGGTCCAACTTTCCTTTTTCAAAAATAGCCCAAAAACAACAAAAATTTTAATTTATGCCACAAATAAGTTGGGTGATGCCATTCTTGCTTAAAATAAGCCGAATGTCTCCAAAAGGGCGCCGGAAGGCTGTTTTTGCAAGAACAGCCACCTTGGGTCATTTTCAATGGTTAGTAGGCACAGCCTTAAAATCTTCTTTCCCGAAGTGCT
Source organism: Nicotiana attenuata (assembly GCF_001879085.1). Taxonomy (NCBI): domain Eukaryota; kingdom Viridiplantae; phylum Streptophyta; class Magnoliopsida; order Solanales; family Solanaceae; genus Nicotiana; species Nicotiana attenuata. The sequence goes on along the minus strand of NW_017671276.1, from coordinate 151,676 downwards.
GAAAGGCCGTATCCGCAAAGCCGGAGTTTTGTTTTTGAAATAAAAAATTAATGAAAAATCAAAAATCCAAAAAATAATATTTTTCTTCTTCTTTCAAAATTACAAAAAAAAAAAAAATCCTAAAATATTTTCATTCCTCTTTCATTAAAAAGAAATTTAAGAATCAAAAATATTGTCTTTCGAAATCCCAAAAAAACAAAGAGTTAAAATTCAAAAAAAAAAAAGAAATTTCTTTCTTCTTTAGAAATCTTTCTTTACAAAAATTCTTTTAAAAAATAAACAAATCGAAATCTGAAAAGAAAATTCTTTCTTTCGAAAATTAAATAGAGAAAAAATCAAATCAAAATAAAAAAAAAGAGTTTGTTCCTGATCTTCAAGAACTACGCTTGGTCTGATTCATGCGGGGTCATGATACGTAGGCAATCTCCATAAGATTCGACCGTAACCTTAAGAGAAAAGAAAAAAGGGAGGAAAGAAAATAAAAGAAAAAACAAGAAACGAAAAAAAAAAAGAGAGAGAAAATAAGAAAACCAAGAGAAAGAAACCATGGAAAAAAGCAAAGGCAAGAATGAAAGAAAAGAAAAGAGAGAGTGAAAAAAAAGAAAAAGAGAGGCAATGAAAAATGAGAGGAAGGGCAAGAGAAGAAAGAAAAGAGAAACAAAAGAGAAATGAAAATCGAAAGAAGAAAATGGGAAAGAATAAGGAAATGTCGGGATGACGCACGCAACCGTTGCAAAACATATAGAAACACATTTAACTGTATAGGTGCATCATGCCTCAACGTGCGATTACCTATCTGTTATTTGCCTCAAACTAACCGTTTGTTGCTGTCATCTCCAGTCCAGGTTTTATAGAAACGGTGGTTGATTTTTTGTGGTAAACTGGCACCACATTCGTACTTTACTAGATCAAAGGGGAGCATAGAAATGTCTTCGGAAATGACCTTGCCAGCGGTTCCCATCCCAGAGGATAGCCCAATCTCGGGCATCCCGGCCTCAGAGTCTGCAGCAGCTGAGGAAAACAGGATCCTACATCTCAGGGTCATGGAGATGTGGGACGCATGGACTAATGGAAGGGAGCCTCCAAGTGCTATTCCCGGCTTTCCCGAACTATTTCCTAGAACAGGGGGTACCTCTAACATCCCCATCAGCCACCCGAACACCCCCATTGGGAATACCTACCATATCGGCCCATTTTGTGGGAACACCTTCTGAGGTCCGCCCCCAGGGGTTCACATCCGGAGCAGTCCCCAATATCTTTACCGCTCCCCCATGCTCCACCACAACACAACCAGCACTCCCAAAACCAACCACTTTTGATCCGTCAGCCTTCACATTCCAAAATCCTATTCTCCAAGTGGAGCCTCCTCAGTACCCCACCTATACTTACTCCCAACCACCTCCATATGAGTTCACAACGGGACAGGAAAAGACTCCCAAAGCTCCTGAACAGGATGAAATGGCAAAAAGGATGAGAAGCCTGGAACAGAGCCTCAAAAACATGTAGGGTTTAAGTGGGAAAAAGAGTGTGTCATATACTGATTTGTGCATGTTCCCTCACGTGCATTTGCCCATGGGATTCAAGACTCCAAAGTTTGAAAAATACGATGGACATGGTGATCCTATTGCTCATCTTAAGAAATACTGCAATCAATTGCGTGGGGCTGGAGGAAAAGAAGAATTGCTCATGGCTTACTTTGGGGAAAGCTTCGTGGGTATTGCCTCCGAGTGGTATATGGATCAAGATATCTCTCGATGGCACATATAGGATGACCTCGCGAGAGACTTTGTTAGACAGTTCCAGTATAATATAGACATTGCTCCAGACCGGAACTCGTTGGCAAATCTGAAAAAGAAGTTCTCGGAGAGCTTTCGGGAATATGCAATCAAATGGCGTGAGCAGGCATCGAGAGTAAAGCCTCCAATGGACGAGGTCGAAATGGTCACGGTGTTCCTTCAAGCTCAGGAAGCTGATTATTTCCAAAATATGATGTCAGCTATGGGTAAACCGTTCGCAGAAGCTATTAAAATTGGTGAAATGGTGGAAAATGGATTGAAGATGGGTAGAATTTTGAGCCAGTCCGCTATCAGAGCAACCTCCCAAACCATTCAAGGCGGGTCTGGAGGAGTAGCAAAAGGAAAGAAGAAAGAAGAAACATCCATGGCGGCATCGGGTGCAAGAAGACACCGTGCTCCTAAACCCATGTTCCCAGAAAGAACCCCACAACATTACTACCCTCACCAGGACATGGCTTATGCTCCTCAACCGTATGCGGTCATGAATGCTCAAACCTTTGCTCGGCCGCAGCCACATGCCAATAGAAACCAAGCTCCATTCCCAAGAAATCAGCCTCCCCACCAAAACCACTATAATCCTTGTCCTCCACAGAATAACTTTCCTCCCCGTGAGCCACCCAGGAGGCAAACTTTTACTCCAATTGGTGAATCTTACTCTAATCTATTTCCAAAACTTGTCCAAATGGGTCTACTGCAGCCGGTCCCTCAAATAAGGCATAACCCAACGTCGCCTGCCTACAGAGCCGGTGTCAGATGTGCCTATCATTCAGGAGCGGAAGGGCACGACACAAATGATTGTTGGACATTGAAAAGAGCGGTGGAGCACTCAATAGAGCAGGGAAAGATAGTGCTGAGGGACGAGGAGGTCCCAAATGTGACTAACAATCCATTGCCAGCCCACAACAATGGGCCAATGATTGGAATGATCTGTGAGGATAAAGAGTTTGATCCGGCATTAAAGTCCATCATTGCTATTGTTGATGCAGAAAGAAAGCCAAAGGTTGCCCCGAAGCAAGATAAAGGGGAGAAAAAGAACAAAGTCATTAAGACAGAACCAGAAAAGACAGCTGAAACAAGAACAGAAGCGATACCTCCCAAAAATGGAATTCTCTATGTCCCACGAGGCCGCCAAGAAAACCAGCTGATTGTGAGCCCTCCAGAGAAATTGGAAGTGAAAAAGGGAACACAAGTGTACGTACCCAAGCAAGCCTATGTGGTGCGGGGGACAATTAAACCACCTCGGCTGAATGAGCCAGTGGTTATTGGACGCATACCATAGAAGCCTATGACGAACCCTGCTGCAGTGCCATGGAATTATCATCAGACGGTGGTTACGTATAAAGGAAAAGAGATCTTGGGAGAGCTTCCAAAAAATGCTCCCTTTGAGAAGTATTCAAACAAAGAAGAGGTAAATAATGCCGCCAGAAGGCGTTTCCCGCCTAAGAAACCTGTGAGTGATGAGGAAGCCGAAGCTTTCTTTTGAAAGATAAAAATGGCCGACTATGAGGTGGTCGATCAATTGTGAAAGTTTCTCGAACAAGTGTCCTTGCTGTCATTGCTGATGAAATCCCCTGAGCATCAAAAGGTTTTAATGAAAACTTTGAATGAGGCATACGTGCCAGTTGAAACCTCGGTGGAACAACTAGAAAGGATGGAGGAAAGGTTCTTTGCTGTCAATCAGATTTCATTTAGCAAAAATGACCTGCCTCCAGAAGGAGATGCTCACAACAAAGCCTTGCACTTAACCGTCAAATGTAAGGGATATTATGTAAAGAGAGTCATGGTAGATGGAGGTTCGGGAGTAGACATTTGCCCACTCTCCACACTGCAGCGTATGGAAATCGGGACCGGAAGGATTCGTCCCAACAATGTCTGCGTGAGAGCCTTTGACGGTATCAAAAGAGACACCATTGGAGAAATTGACCTAATCTTGACCATTGGCCCGGTGGACTTCGAGGTGACTTTCCAAGTGCTAGACATGGACACGTCCTACAATTTTCTTCTGGGAAGGCCTTGGATCCATGCTGCAGGAGCTGTAACCTCTACCCTCCATCAAATGGTGAAATTCGAACACGAGGATTAGGAGATCATGGTTCATGGAGAGGATGAACAGTCAATCTATCGGGACCCATCTGTCCCATGCCTAGAAGCGAGGGAAGGCAGTGAACACATAGTCTACCAAGCATTCGAAGTTGTGGTGGCGGACCAGCATGAAGAAGGAAACCCGTGTCCTCAACCCTTCCTATCCAATGCCTCGATTATGGTGGCCAAAGAAATGATCAGACATGGTTTCAAGCCAGGGAAGGGACTTGGAAAAGCTCTGCAAGGAATATACGAACCAGTGACCCTGCCAACAACTGAAAAATTCTTAGGGATAGGTTTTCACCCCACCCCAGATGATGTAGAGTGGGCGGATGAGAGAAAGAAAGAGGGATGGGTCTTGCCACAGCCACTGCCACATCTGTACGAGACCTTTGTTAAGCCAAAATACAATGAAGAAGAAGAGGATGAGGCCTTTACGGCCGAAGAGATTGAAGAGATATGTGGGGAAATGAGAAAGATATTATACGAAACCCACATGGTTCAGCCGGGAGAGGGCACTAGCACCGCTGAAGTGTTATACATGGGACCATGCGCCAAGCTTCAAAATTGGAAGGCTACGCCGTTTCCGATCAGGCAGGAGTCCCGGTAGACCTGTCCTGCTACTTTTTCTGCATCCCGAGTTCTTCCAGGGTGTAACTCGGATGTTTCTTTTAGTTTCTTGTCTTTAAATTTCCCAATGTAAACCCTGTTATCTTCCCAATTCCAAGAAATGAAATCAATATTTCATCGTTCATTTTCCTTCTTTATTCTCTCTGATTTTGCTATTTTTCTTTTTTTTATTTCTTCTTTTCAGTTCTAATAATGCGGCTTTAAATAACATGACATGCTTGCGGACTTCATGCCCAGATCCAAACACGCTGTCTAATTATGAAATAATGAACCAAGAGCCGGAATATGATGAAGAAGAGGCTTTTAGGGAAATAAATCGAGAATTGGAACAATTTGAGAATAAACCTAAGCCAAACTTGAATGATACTGAGCCGGTTAACTTGGGAACTTCCGAAGAAATCCGGGAAACCAAAATAAGCATTCACACGGATGAGAAAACTCGGGATGGAATAATCCAACTCTTGTTTGAGTTTAAAGATGTGTTTGCTTGGTCATATGACGACATGCCAGGGCTGAGTGTTGATTTAGTGGTTCGTAAGTTGCCAACTTACCCCGATTGCCTTCCGGTCCAGCAAAAGCAGAGAAAGTTTAAAACTGACATCAGTGATAAGATCAAAGAAGAAATCACGAAACAGTTGAAAGCAGGGGTAATCCGAGTGGTCCGGTACACTACATGGTTGGCTAATGTAGTCCCAGTTCGATAAAGGCAAGTCCCAAAGCAATTCCTTTGCATCCATCCTTGTTGATTCAGGTGATAAGAAGGGATCTCAATTTATTAAGATGTGTTGATGCCGAGGAGGCTGGAAGGATTATGCATGAAGTACACGCAGGAGTGTGCGGACCTCATATGAATGGGTACATTTTGGCAAAGAAAATCCTTCGAGCAGGGTATTACTGGATAACTATGGAAAAGGACTGCTTCAGCTTTGTTCGAAAGTGCCATCAGTGTCAGGTGCACGGTGATTTGATTCATGCGCCTCCAACAGAACTACATCCTATGTCAGCACCTTGGCCATTCGTTGCTTGGGGCATAGACGTCATTGGGCCGATCGAGCCAAAAGCTTCAAATGGACATAGGTTCATACTGGTTGCCATTGACTACTTCACGAAATGGGTTGAAGCCATCACTCTCAAATCAGTCACCAAGAAAGCGGTGGTAGATTTTGTGCACTCTAATCTTATCTGCCGTTTTGGCATTCCTGCAGCTATCATCACAGACAATGCTGCCAACCTGAACAGTCGCTTGATGGAAGAGGTATGCGAACAATTCAAAATAACGCATAGAAACTCTACTCCCTACCGGCCCAAAGCCAATGGTGCCGTTGAAGCAGCAAACAAGAACATCAAAAAGATTTTGAGAAAGATGATTCAGAGCTCCAGACAATGGCATGAAAAGTTGCCTTTTGCATTACTGGGATATCGCACCACAGTGCGCACATCGGTAGGAGCTACCCCATACCTTTTGGTCTATGGAACCGAGGCTGTTATACCCGCAGAGGTAGAAATCCCTTCTCTCCGGATCATCGTTGAAGCAGAATTCGAGGATAGTGAATGGGTCAAGACTCGTCTGGAACAATTGTCTTTAATTGATGAAAAATGGATGGCCGCGGTCTGTCACGGGCAGTTGTACCAACAAAGAATGGCCTGCGCTTATAACAAGAAAGTACGACCCAGGAATTTTGAAGTGGGACAACTTGTGTTAAGGCGCGTTCTTCCACATCATCAGGAAGCAAAAGGAAAATTTGCTCCTAATTGGAAAGGTCCATACATCATCAGAAAGATATTGCCGAGAGGAGCATTGTATCTGGGAGACATCGAAGGAAATGATCCTGAAGCAGCTGTGAACGCGGATGCAGTAAAAAGGTACTATGTCTAGACTTTCTGGGTGACGACTTTGTTCAATTGAGATGACGAAGGCTTTCATTCCTGCTACCCAAACACTATCAACCCTTTGCAAACCCATTTGAGTCGGTTACCCTTCCTTGGTTACCCTCTTTGGAACCCGAAAGTACTATTGAAAGAAAAAAAAAAGAAAAAAAAAGGAAAAAAAAGAAGAAAAAAAAAGAGAAAAAAAAATGAAAAAAAAACAAAAGAAGGAAGAAAGAAAGAAAAAAAAACAAACAAAAACAAAAACAAAACAAAACAAAAACAAAAACAACCAAAAACAAATGTTTGCCTGAACTACGTCTGACTTGATTCCGAAAGGATACGTAGGCAGCCTCTCTCTGGGGTTCAGTCACACCGAAACAAAAATCCCAATTTTCCCAAAAAATGAAACTGGGGCAGATGATATAATGGCTCGGCAATGAGCCCACCAAAACGGTTCCAAAGTTATAACTCCATCCAAGATTCTTTTTACCCAAAAACCTTGTCCAAGTCCTTCCAATCAATTGGCAAAGGCGTGGAATTGAAAACATCATTGTTGGAATATGATGCAATCAAATTGAGAGAAATAAAATGAGAGAGTCTTATCGGTGAAAACCTACGGGCACCATAAGGTGACGGTGAGCAGAGAAATTGAAAATGAGAGAGTCCGCTTAGTGAAAACTCGTAAAGAGCACTATCGGGCGACGGTGAGAAGAGAAATGAGAGATGTCGATTGGCGAAAACCCGCAAAGGGCGCCGTCGGCCGAAGAGAAGACATCTCCCACCACTGAAAGAGTCCTGGCAAGGTTCCCTGGTTTTGAGACACGGGTCAATGCGTTTACGAGAAGTTGGAAAGTTTGTGCGGGTCGGGCATCCAGTCCAAGAAGCATGTCATGTTTATTTGAAGCTTGCATGCACCCCCAGATAAGTCCTTCTCTCCCCCCCCGAAAGGGACGCTTCTCTTTAAATTCATCTTCTTGCTTACTTTTTCCTTGAATCCCTTTCGGTCTAACGCCGATTCCGAAACTATTACAAAGAAAAGGTGGCAGGACTGGCTTTACAGGGCTCTCCATAACAAAAGCTAAAGAAAAGTACCCAGCCTTAGCGGGTGCATCAAGTCAATCCCGACTGGCCATGATGGCGGATGCTTTGAAATCAAAGTTATTGAAAGAGAAAAAAACAAAAAAAAAGGGTCAAGGACAAAGGTCTTAAAGCCAGAATAAAGTGAAAGTCCGAAGCCCCACGTGGGCGAGTTGTCATGAAATCCTGAAAGATGAGCCATCCGGTGTGAAAGAGAGAAGAATCTTCAAAACCAGCAAGTAGCAGAGGTTCTCAACAGAAGCTAGGCCGGGATCAAGCAATCAAGGCCACAAAACCAACCACCGTTTCAAACTAACAATTGTTCTTTGTTTGAAAATTGAAACAGGTGCAATCCAGGAAACCGCGCAAAAGCAGGTGCAGCCAAAAGAAAAGAAACGCGCAAATGCTGAAACAACTTTGCAGCAAATAATCAATGCAAAAGGGAAGTTTCCTCCAAGTTCTTTCCTGCATCTTATCAAAAATGAAAAAAAGAGGAAAAACAGATAACAAAAGAATCCCAAAAAAGGATAGTTTAGAATTCCCAATATCAACCTGTTACTTGGTTTAGCCAACATTAGGGCTCCAACCCCTGAGTTGAGCGTTTTTCCCTTTAGCCAACATTAGGGCTCCAACCCCTGAGTTGAGCGTTTTCCTTTTAACCAACATTAGGGCTCCAATCCCAGAGTTGAGCATTTTCCTTTTAGCTAACATAAGGGCTCCAACCCCTGAGTTGAGCGTTTTTCCTTTTAGCCAACATTAGGGCTCCAACCTGTTCCTTTAGCCAACTTAGGGCTCCAACCCTAGTGAGCATTTTCCCTTTAGCCAACATTAGGGCTCCAACCCTGAGTTGAGCGTTTTTTCTTTTAGCCAACACTAGGGCTCCAACCCCTGAGTTGAGCGTTTTCCTTTTAGCCAACATTAGGGCTCCAACCCCTGAGTTGAGCGTTTTTCCTTTTAGCCAACATTAGAACTTTAATCTCAGTTGACGCTTTTTACCTTTTTCCAACATTAGGGCTCCAATCCCTGAGTTGCGCCTTTTAGAAACGGGTTTCCATTCCCTAATCTGTTCCATCATAGATAAATACAATTCTTGAAAATGAAAAAAAAGAGAATGAGTTCAGATTTTGTCACAATAACTCACGAAATTTTCCTAGTGAAAATTGGGGCAGAAAAATTCGTTCGTTTGTTTTGTTTTGGTGTCTGAGCAGGGTTGACCTCAAGGCACAAGGGTTCGAGATGACCAAAGGGATGGGTCTCAATCCAGAATAAAGAAAAGAAGAAAAAGAACAAAAAGAAGTGAATTCAAAATGCTGAAGTATACAGAGATGCGGACTGTTCAAAACTCGATTGAAGCCACAAGTTCCGCCGATCCCGTTTTGACCCAATGCTGAAGAAAGAAATAACACCTACAACTTGCGAGCATCAAGATTCATATTGGAGTCCACAGCAAAATCAGCTAAGACTCAAGATCAAGCTTCAAGAGAATTATAGATAGGAATCTTGTAACTCATAGTTTATAGGCATAGCTAGCTTAGCTTTGATTTTCTTTTTGGTGTAATAAGGAGGTCAACAAGCAGTAGCAGCAGCAACAGCAGTGAAATCACAGCTCCTGGTAGTCCCAGCTACCAAAACTTCCAAAACTACACTGACCCGATTCCTTTATAGCCAAGGATATGTAGGCAACCTCTGAAGTAGGGTTCGGTCAGACGCTTTTCAAAAATGCTTCTCATGGAGTGCCAAGCAGGCAAAAATCTCTCATAATTGCTCATTTATCTTTGCCCGAAAACCCTTCGTGTCTCCGAGCAAAGAGGGGCAACTGTGAGCACGTGATTTTTGCCTCGCTTGAATTATTCTATAGAATTCATAAAATTAGGATTTTTCTTTTTATTATTTGTATTTTAGGGAATTAATTGCATAACTTTGCATTTTTGTGTGCATGATAATTCATAAAAAATACAAAAAATAGCATACTTACATTTGGGACCCAATTTTATATTTTTAGTTCCACTAGTTAATTAACATTGCAAAAAATAAGAGAAAATACAAAAATAGTCCTTTTGCATTTTTACTTTAATTTTTGATATTTTCTTAAGTTTCTTTTTTAATTAGGATTTAGTTAATTTTAGAAAATTAGAGTTAAATCAGGTCTTTTCATTTTAATTTTGTATTTAACAAAAATCTAAAAAAACTGAATGAAAGAAAATGAAATAAATTA
>NW_017671276.1:66261-141101 GCF_001879085.1 Nicotiana attenuata | reverse complement strand
CGCCGGCGGCGATGGTCCAAATGCCCCCAAAATTACACCATACCTTCCCCTTCACCTCCCCCTTTCCAAATCCAAGCCCCATTTCCCTCAAATCCCCCTCAAACCCGTCGAATATGCAAAACCCTAGCGCCGCCTCCGCCGTGTCCGGCGGCGCCGCCTCAAAATCCCACCAAACTTACACCCCAGACTCATCTTGACCCCCTCTCCCCATATTTCAAACTAATTTCCTTCAAATCCATCCAAAACTACTCGAATCTTAGATCTAGGGTTTAGTTTTGAAGCTTAAGGGAATTTCGGCTCGGCTTGGGGTTTACCAGTGGGCGATTGATCTTTAGATGATGTTGTTTGCTTATTTTTGGCAAAGAATAGGCAAATAACATCATTTGGGGATCAAATTCAAAAGACAGTCGAGTTTAAATTTAAATTCATGTAAGTATTTTCATCTTTTAGCCTTCCTTTACTGTTTTTGCTTTTTTTTTTTAGCTTTTGTCTAGTTCCCCTTGATTTTTTCTTTTCCAGTATGCAATTTAGAGAATTTTAATTAGAATTAATTTTGTGCTGTTCCCTGTTTGTTCTAGGATTTTATTTCTTGTTGATTTAGTTTAGTTTGGTTAATTAGTATTCCTGCCTGCTCTCTGATTTTTGTTTGCTCGTATTCTGATTTTTAGTTTGATTTTTGCTTCTTAGATTGTTAGTGCAATTTTTGGGTTTTTATGTTAATTAAAATCCTGTCTGGATATAGCTGAGTAATTCCCAGCCTTTGATTGATTAACTATGGTCATTTTTGACCAAGTTCAAAAGGGCTAGGGTTAGTTTGTCATAGGTTAGTAATTTCAGAACCAATGTAGGGGTAGTATAGGTAGTTCAATGAAAGAATCTTGTAGTAACTGAATTGGAACCCCCTAGAACCTTTTAGATGGGGGTTCTAATTTAAAATTCAGGAAATTGGTAGTATAACTTGGCCAACATGCCAATAACTAAAGGACTAAATAGTCAAAAATCTGAAAATAAAAGAGGGACCTAGGGTGTAAAATAAAAATCTGGATGCTGCCCTAGTTTTGCCTATAAAAAGGCATACCCCTTGCCTTGTTTCACAAGTTTTGAAAAGTTTGGAAGTTTTAGAAATCTGAAAAAGTTTTAAAAAGTCTTAGAGATCCAAAACCCTTAAAAATTCAAATTCCAAATCTAGAGCTTATAGAAATCAGAAAATTCAAAATTCAGATCCAAAAACTACTGAAAAAACTATTGAAAATCCAAAAAAAATTCTGGTAGATAGTTTAGATACAAAACATTAGATCCTAGAAACCAAAATCCTGAAAAATCAACAAAAAATATAGTATAAAAATCCTTTCCAGATCTGGTTTTTGTTCAACTGCATTGGTTCCTCAAGCTGGTTTTCAAATCCAGCTGGTGTATTTGGTTAATTGAAGTTCCTTTGAAGTCAATTGCTTCCTGTTCCTTTTCCTGGATTTTTGGCACTCAATTTGTGAGCTGTGTTGCTGCTGGTTTTAACTGCTGATTCTGCTCCGCTGATTCTCATTTCTTTCTCTTATTCACTCTCCAGGTACTCCTTGATCCTTTAGGAATTTCTACACAAGCATACAAGATGTAACTTGTTTGAATTTGTCTATGAAAGGAGGAGCTACTTTCCTTTACATTTTTCATGTTAAACACCTGTTTAGAATTCCTGAAGAGTAATAGCTTAGTATAATAGTATTTAGCTCGACATAGCTTGTTTTAGCATGGTGATAATGTGTTGGCATTGATGACCCTTCCTCCAGCTTGTTAAAAAAAACTGATGTATTCTTAGCCTTGAATAAACACTGATGGACTGTGTATATGGACTCTTATATGGAAATGTCTAGCTTTAGATTTTCATATGATTTTGCAATTGAAAGCTTCAATAGCGTCCTTGTCACGACCCCAGTTCGCCCTCCGTGAACATGTCATGATGGCACCTAGTCCCTACGACTAGGTAAGCCTAACAATGTGGAAGATAACCATAAATTGTGGAAGAATAATTTAAAACTGATTTAGTAAAATAAACATGTATTTAAGGTGCCGCTCGGCACATACATTAACGACTCTCGAAGCTAACAACATTCCCCAAAACCTGGAATCTCACAAATCACAAGCTAAGGGATACATAAGAGGCTCTGACTCAAGAATATCTATACAAAATGAGAAATACTGAAAGAGTTATACTTATTACAGAAAACTGGAAAGGGACTCCTCGGTCTGCGGACGTAGCAGATATACCTCGAAGTCTCTACCGATATGCCTCCTTCCAAGGCTGATAGAACTGAGCGGGAGTACCTGTATCTGCACAACAAAAATGTGCAGAAGAGTAGCATGAGCACACCACGGCGGTGCCCAGTAAGTATCAAGACTAACCTCGATGGAGTAGTGACGAGGGACAGTCAAGACACCTACCGGTCAATAAACAGTATAATCATCGGAATAGAGGAAACGATTTATAAATATGTAAAGACAGCATTAATGACCAAAAATGCTACATTTCACAGCAAGGGAAAAAGGCACCAAGTATCAACGAGAATATAATAGGTGATGATACGAAATGACAGCAGAATCACAATCCACATCCTAAGGTCACAACACAGCAAGGGCAACAAGTCAATAACTCATATCCTACAATGATGTTCACATAAGGTCTTATTCAACTCTTTCCACAATTTTCCCAAGTCTCGGACGAAACCACAGCTCACGGAACCCCAACATCTGAAATCTAACACTTGGCATCCTGTGCCCCCATCAATCTCACGGTCATGCTGACAACTAACTGGTTAACTAGGGCCACTCTCACATATATAATGGACCAACGAGGGAGTATCTCCACCCTTAGTAAATAAAAATCAGAAGGAATTTACTTCTAATGGGGATGTCCAACTACGTGTATGCTTGTGCAAGTGTTTTTAACAAGAATTTACCACTAGTAAACATGAAAAGGAGAACGGACCGCCCGTACGATGTTTCCTCACAACTTCCAAGCGATAAAGCTCATACAGGTAAGAAACCTACAATCACAATATTAAACAAATAGGAATGCTTCCACGGGCCGTCACAATTCTTTACAATCAATCCCTGACATAGCCCACCTTATTTCGCCACGTGTGCAAATAATAATATGATAAGCACCGCCTTATTTCGCCACACGTGCATCACAATATTCCCACCTTATTCCGCCACATGCGCAACCCACATATAAGCATATAACATATCCCGCCTTATTACGCCGCATGTGCAACACATCAATAGCAACAATAGCACGTCAAAGACCTCGTGCAACCCTTCAACAACAACCGCACGGCAGGGACCTCGTGCATCACAATAACAACAGTCGCACGACAGAAACCTCGTGCATCACAGTATCAACAACCGCACGGCAGAAACCTCGTGCATCACAGTCTCAAGTACAACACAACAAATGACAATATGTACAGGAACAAAGCAAGAGAATCAACTCAGGTACTTTCGTTCAGCAAAAGATGGTACAACGAACTCACAAGGAATAACTGTAACAGAGAAATACTAAGCGCAATAAGAACAACCCAACAAGGGAGAAACAATATGAAACAATAATTTCATAATACTAAGTTCAACAACAAGGAAACTAACATGAATCGAATAAATTACAATTTAAGAAAATATCAATTAAACATAGGATATCTAACTTCTTTCCAATTAAGACCAATTAATTACACGAGAGATAGAAAATAATGCTTCCAAATAAAGACAAGTAGTTAGGAGTGATAATATGACTATAGAAGGGTAGTGTCTATAGTGAAACAAGTAAAAGTCAATTAGGCAACAATAATAAGCCAAAAAGGGCGAATAAATTCCAGGTAAGACATGTAAAGGTGAAGCTAATAACAGTGAACTCAATCGCATCAAGAACAACTTCATACTCGGTGATTACAAGGATCTAGGAGCCAAAAAGGGATTTTTCCACAAATAAATCCGAGCACGCACTCGTCACCTCGCGTACAAGGAATACAATCAACAAAGAAGACTCAAATCCTAAGGGGAAGTCCCCCACACAAGGTTAGGCAAGATACTTACCTCGAACCGGCTAAAATCAACTAGCAACCACATTCTTGTTACGAGTACTCGACTCCAAATGGCCCAAATATATTCAATTAAATCACACATTGTAAATAATATCTCAAGCACCAGATTCTACTATTTAATTCAAAGCTAAAGCGCAAAATTAGGCAAAATGACCAAAATGCCCCTCGGGCCCACGTCTCGGAATCGGGTAAAATTTATATTTGCAGAAACCTCGCACTCTTACGAGTCTAACCATACCAAAATTATCCAAATCCCATAACATTTCTACCCTCAAATCCATGATTCTATCCAGGAGGGTTTTCTAAAATTTTCCAACAAAATTCATGGATTAAATGCTAAAACTAGTAATAGATTCGAGTAATCTAACTAAAATTAAGATAAGAACACTTACCCCGTTGTTCTCTCTGAAAATCTCCCAAAAATCGCCTCTCCCCGAGCTCCAAATCGTCAAAAATGGAAAATGGGAACGAAGTCCCATTTTCAGAGCTTAACATTCTGCCCAGCTACAGTGTTTTTCGCAATTCCCGACAAAACTTCGCAATTGCGAAGCTATAGTGTTTTTTCTCAATTCTCGACAAAACTTCGCAATTGCAAAGCTACAGTGTTTTCGCAATTACCAGCAAAAATTCGCATTTGCGAAGCTACAGTGTTACACCAGAACCAGCAATATCAAACTTCTCCAAAATGATCCGAAACCACCCCGAAACTCACCCGAGGCCCCCGGGACCTCAACCAAAAACACCAACACATCCTAAAACATCATCCAAACTTGTTCCAATTATCAAAACACCTCAAACAACACCAAAACCATCAAATTACATCGAATTCAAGCCTAAGTTCTTCTAAAACTTCCGAAACACGCATTCGATTAAAAACCTAACCAAACCTCGTCCAAATGACCTGAAATTTTGTACACATATCCCAAATGACATGACGGAGCTACTGCAACTTCCAGAATTCTATTCCGACCCTTGGATCAAAATCTCACTATCGGGCCGAAAACTTCAAAAATTCAAACTTCGGCATTTCAAGCTTAAATTAGCTACGGACTTCCAAAATTTATTCCGAAAGCGCTCCCAACCCCGAAATCACCTAAAGGAGCTAACCGAACCAACGGATTTCCATTCCGAGGCCGTCTTCACACTATTCCGACTACTGACCATTTTCCAACACTTAAGCTCTCATTTAGGGACTAAGTGTCCCAAAACTCTTCGAAACTCAACACCGAACGTCCCGGCAAACCAAAATAGCAGAAATAAACTTAGGGGAAGCAGTTAATAGGGGGTCGGGGCGTGAATTCTAAAAGCGACCGCTCGGGTCGTTACAGTCCTTCTTCGTTTCAGTACATGAATCAATTCTAAAAATGTGTTAAATGAAGCTGGATTTTATTTTATTTTAGAGAGTAAAATTTCAGAAGCAAACAAGTTGACGCGTCAGTATACATGTGACCTGGATATGAGCATAAGGTCCGGATTGAATTGAAATATGCATATCCCTGTCGTCTGGCCCGTTTTTATTTGATTTAATTTAGCAGTAAATTCCTTGAATTAAAACCAAGTCTCTAATGTCATGTTCACTATGTTAGTCTTACCGCCTGGATTGCCTGGGTTCATAATCACTGGGCCTAATGTGGCCCAGCTGCATAATAACAGGCCAAACAATTTCAACCTTTTAATTAGTCTTACCCAATTGAGCCTATGGGGCTCGATCTTGAGTCCCAGGTCCTGCCTGATGTCGATTTGGGCTTGCTCTAAGGCCCAGGCTTTAAACAACTTTACAAAAATAAAGCTGAACAGTCCTCTTTTTCTTGGGCTGGTTCTGAAGCCCAACATGCTGAAAGCCCTATTCGACTTATTGAAGTTATTGGATTTGATGATTTCAAAAATTGAATTACAGACCTTGGGCCTTCCACGATAAGTAGCAAGTTTGAATTAAGGGGGTCTTCAATAATGGAGGTTCTCTTGTTTAAATTTGGACTTGATCTTGAGGCCCGAACCTTTTAATACTTTCAATAATAATTAATTTGTAGTGTTAATTAATTAAGTTATTTTAGAGACAATCATTAATAGAAAATAATAGTTCATTTTAGGATATCCTTAATATAATTTGAGGTGTGCCGAGCCAAATAAAATCACAAATTGCGCGGCCCTCTTTGATTACTTCATTAAAAATACTTAGAAATCGGGACGTGCCATTTAGTGAATTTTCATGGCCTCCCGCAAAGTTAATAACGCGTTAGCCACTTTGGGCGCGTTCTTTAATAAATCTACCTTCTTAAACTCGGGTGTGCATTTCATGTGACCCAAATCCAAATCCCAAAACGTTGAATAAAATGTGTTACGGATCCGGGTGCATTTCATGTGACGTGATCCAAAAGCATGTTTTAAACGACGTTCAATTTCCTTAAAATTAATTAAAAGCGGTAAGTAATTTTAAAATTGCACTGTAGGATGACATGTATTAAAATCAGATATCAAGCCATTTATAATAGTTTAAGCGACCGTGCTAGAACCACGGGATCCGGGGGTGCCTAACCCCTTCCCCCGGGTCAACAGAATTCCTTATTCAGAATTTCTGGTTCGCAAACTCCATCCGGGAAGTCAAAATTTCCTTGATTTGGGATTCAAGAAAAACTGGTGACTTGGGACACCAAAGGCCAAACCTATCCCTAGTGGCGACTCTGAATAAATAAATAATCCCATTTCGAATAATGTCACTTAAAATGGAAAAACTCCCTTATACACTATCCTTCGGGGTAAGTGTGTAAAAAAGGAGGTGTGACAAGCATGTCTACTACTATTTTAATTCAACTATGTGCCTTATTATCAGCATGTTCAGTTTCCTGTTATTAAACCGGTAGGATCTCTATATCAGCCTGCCTATCTTTAATGAAACCTGTGTGCTTCATATTGTTCTTAATCAACATGTGTACTGCCATTCAATTAGATTACATGTTTCCTGTTATTCGACTTAACCTATATGCTTCCTGCTATTCAATATGTTCCCTTATAATTAACATGCTTTCTTTCTGCTTAATCAAACTGATGTGTTTATTACAATAGTATGTCTACTTATATGTTTACTGCAATAACATACCTACTTCTATTTGATTGAAACTATGTGTCCTGCTCTCAATCTGTTTATTCTTGCTCTAGCAATACTTATGTGTTTCCACATGAGCCAGACTCATGCTTATTTTTTTGCACTAGCATGTCCCTTCTATCCTATGTGCACCTTTGACCAACAGTTGCTCCTAAGCCCTACTGTCCCTTTGCATGTAACTATGTGCTCATCTAGTAACAGTTAATAAACTAAGATGAATGTGAGTCTTTGCTTTGATGTTTTATGACTATGTTCTGTGTGCTTTTGGTTTGCTGAACCTTTGTTTAGAATGCTTCCAAAACTATTTTTCACTCCTGATATGTCCTTACCTCTAAACTGTTTCACACTTCTAACATTACCTTCACTTTTAAACTATTTTCACTCTTAAATATTTTCCCCTGTTAAACTAGGTTCACTTCTGGATTGTTTTACTTCTGAACTGTTTCCTAAAACTGTTTTCCATTCTTTAAAGCACTATCTCCCACTCTTACTCATAGAATACCTAGGATCCTGCCCCTCCAGTGTGTGTACTGCCTAGGAATCCATGAGATTCCTCCGAACTCTGGCACACTGGGGCTGGCCTCTCCACACTGCACAAATAACTACTTCTCTTTGAAAGTTTTTTGGTGTGAACATTGCCCGGGGTCACTGAGGCCCCTGGAAACTTTGACACACCAGGATACTATTGGATGCACTGTGAGGTTCCGACACTTTTGGATTGGTTGAAGGCCTGGTCCGCCAGGTTTATCCTTTGGGCCTATATTCAGGCTCCCTATAGTTGTAGCAATTTCACTTCTGTAATTCTTTATTAATGTTGGTCTGTAATAATAATATCTTGTAAACAGATATTGGGGAAATTAGTAAAAGGGAGGGATTCTTATACATATCCTATTGGTAATGGGTCGATACCATGCCTATAGGTTGTTACAACATTTGTTTGTTTAGATGCCATGCCTATGATTCTTACAATGTTTGTTTATTTAGATGCCATGCCTATAGGTTGTTATAATATTCATTTATTTAGATGCCATGCCTATAGGTTGTTATAATATTTGTTTATTTAGATGCCATGCCTATAAGTTGTTACAATGTTTGTTCATTTAGATATCATGACTATAGGGTTCAAACTACTTCTGCAATCAGAAATCATATCATTGTGCTGTTTGCCTGTTTGCATGCATTCTAGATACCATGCCTATAGGTTAAAAATCAACCTTGCACTTTTAGATATCATGCCTATAGGTTAAAAAAGTAATTTCTGCATTTAGGAGCCTGTTAAATAGTCCAGCGTTTTCGACATTTAGAAACCATGCTTATAGGGTAAAATCAATCTTGCGTTCTGGAAATTTTGGTTGTAAGTCTAAAATCAGTCTTTAATGCCAATGAGGTTTTAAGTTTAACCACTGCGTTTAGCTACCCTTGTCTAAAATCAGTTATTACACCTAGGCAGCATGCCTATAGGACTTAATAAACTCGAACCGTTTTAAACTGATTCCCAGAATTCTGATTGCATTCAGACAACATGTCTATAGGTAATCAAGGTCTAATAAAAACTGTGGAACTATGCTTTGCTTATGTGTGACTGCCCAGATTTAACAGGTTTTGAAATCAGTAGGCAAACTGATTAGGTCTTTAACGCTTTGCCTTAACACAATGCTGCATATTCTTTGCTTGTCATGCTCACCTAGATATCCTGTTTTAGGACCTTTCTGAAATATCTGAAATCTGTTGTTTGAGACGTGCACTTACTTGCTCTATTTGTGGAGGTAAAATGTGAGCCTTTTAACTGTTCTATCCTTGGTCTAGTCCTACGTGTTTTGTTTGTCGCCTAGAGTTTTCTCCTTTTTAATTACTGTAGGAGAGTCTAGATCCACGTTAACTAGAAGTCCTGAATACCTCCGGGACTATATAAGTAAAGGGACGGGTATTGCACGCATATGATACATCTTAAGGTTGCTAGAACGCCTTAGGCTATGACCAAGGGGAGGGTAATTGGTTAGTAAAGGATATGATGACCTGTGCGCTAATGCCACGTGTAACCCCTCTATTTGAGGAAGGCTTACCAGGTATTGTACAGAAGTGATCCTATAGGCCAACAAACCTAGGACCCCCTTTACCCCGTTTGAATAAACTTTATGTATTTATGTGCTTTGATTCTTTAATGACTAATTCACATAATTTGAGTTCGGCCGGGACCCACCGTTGTGGACCGCTAGGGGTGCCTAACACCTTCCCCTCAAGGTTATTTCGAGACCTTACCCAAAGTCTCTGGTAATGCAAACCGGTTTCATGAGTTACTTGCTTTAGGTGCCTGACGAGTGTCTAGCGTATATAAAATTTTAACTCGTACTCTGTCAAATAATAGTATAGAAAGATGTCGAACCCACAGAGATTGGTTTATCTATTCTACAGATGTTTCTTGTTTTAGTTACTATTTGAGAAAATCAGAAAGAGTTGAGTTTTAAATTAACTAACTAAAAATGCACGAATGGAGCAATAGAAAATATTTTTGTTTTTCACATATATAATAAAAAGGTGTTGGGATCCTGACTTCACTTAATATTTTTTATTATATAGTAAATACATTTATTCTTCAACTTCTATTTCTCATAAATGTATAAATGCCTCTCACGATTATATTTATATATTATTACTATAGTTGAACAATTAAGTGCACTCCTCTCGGTTATACAAATTAATTGTCAAAATGGTAATATTAAAGAACCAGAAATATATACTTGAACTAAAGCATGCTCTTTTTTAGTAAGTCCCTTTCGGTTACCCTACTTGTTATAACTGACTACTACAATATTCGCCTCTTTCGATTATAAATAAGTGTAGAATCAATTTTAACATATAAGAGCTAGATGTCACTAAATATAGGTTAACATATATCAATACCAAAATTAACTATTACCTCTTCTGCCTCTTTCGATTACAGAATTAGTAAGAAGTTAATATGTAGTACTAAATAGATAGATGTTAACAAATTAAATACACCCAACTATAAAGCAGATAAAATTTAAATAAAAAGCTTCAGCTCAAGTATGTGAAATTGAAGAATACTATCTACTATTATATAAAAATATTAAGATCCGTCATTTTTTCAACACAAGAAAAGTTACTCCATAATGGAGTTAATACCGACAACGAAAATATTCTTGCCCATTAAATAAGAAAATAGAAAGAAATATTCAAGAGAATAATTCCCCCTATTTAATTAAAAACATGAGCTAGAGTAATTTCCAATACTATAATTTATTCGGAACTAGAGATGAAGCCAGAGTAATGGCTAAAAGATGAAAAAGAAATAAAACTAAAGAAGAAAGAGAAAGGAAAAGCTTTCTGCTCAATATTTTACTTCTCAGATTTCTTCTCCCCTTTTCTTCACGAATGATGCCTCTTTATTGGCAAGCGATGACAAGGTTTTCAATTATCTTCTGGATATGAACTCGCCATGGCTGGTTGTGGCCTTGTTATGCTTGGTTATGAGCTTCTTTGGTTATGGATCGGTTATAGTTTATTATAGCCTGTTGTGAGTCGGTTATAGTTTGTTGTAGCCGGTTGTGAGTCGGTTGTCCTTTGTCATGGCAGATCACGTCTTTTTTTAGCACCATATTTTACTCTGCTTTAGCTTGTCCGTTTTTCTAATTTTTCCTCTGTAATCTTCTCGTTCCCGGACCAATACTTCTTTAACCTTTCCTGCATAATTTAGACAAAGTATGGAAGAAATATGATAGTTTTTTTTTGTGTTTTTCAAAGAAATTATATGTTAAAAATCAAGTAAAACGCACTTATCAAATTCTCCCACACTTGAATATTTGCTCGTCCGCGAGAAAATAAAATAACTAAACATATCAGCTAAACAATTTAACCAAAATCATGAGACCTTTCGCCAAAGAAAAAGTAACTAAGACCAATTCACAAGTTCATACAACTTTTAACCGTACTCATATTCACCTATTGAGAACTGAAATTATAATATTTCCTAATCCCTAGTGTGTCTCACCAAATGAAGAGAGATGCCCATATATCACACAATATATAGATGTAGAACAAAGAAGGGCATAGATAGAAAAATTCACTCACTCTCAACAAAGAAGTACCTCAAGCTACTGGAAATTGCCATATGCTTGACTATCATGTGGTTCTCCACTAATGTAGGAGTCTTTGAGTCGAGATCATGTAGGACTTTTGCAAGGTTGTAATGTAGGTTTAGCGATAGGTATGTGTCACGACCCGGATTTCCCACCCTTGGGGGTCGTGATGGCGCCTGCTCGTAGAAGCTAGGCAAGCCACGAAATTTTTAAAATTCTTAACTCTTTTGTTTCAATCCTTTTCGCAACATACATTAACAAGTGATAAGCATTTAAATAACAGCGGAATATGAGATTTAAGTGGGAGATTTAGACAAAACGAACCAAAATGATACGAAACTCCACATATGCCTCTACCTAGAAACTAGTGTCACATCATTCACGGACTACTAAGATTACTACATACAACGGTTTGAAAGAAAGTAACACTATCTGTCTCGAGTACAAGTGACAACAGAACAAAATAAAAGATAGAGGAGATGCCGGGCCTGCGGACGCCTGCAGGGCTACCTTGGTGTCTCGGTGGACTGAAGGCTGACTCCCGAACTACTGCTGCTGTCCTAGTGCTGCCTCGGTATCTGCACAGAGTGCAGAGTGTAGTATCAGCACAACCGACCCCATATGCTGGTAAGTGCCTGGCCTAACCCCGGCGAGGTAGTGACGAGGCTAGGACCAGACTATAGATAAACCTGTGCAGTTATATATATATACAGCGGAAAAATAAACCAGAGCAAACAATTAAAGCTGGGAAGGGGAAACATGCTTCGGGGGAATAACAGATAAAACAAAATCTCAAGAGAATTATCAAAAACCAAAATTTAGCTACTAACAAGGATAATGAAAAACAAAGGCAGATTTCACTCTCAGTCCACATCTCGTTGCAGGCGTGCCGATCCCATTTCTCATATCTTGTGGTAAGCGTACCACCCGATCCCATTTCATCATATCTCGTGGTAGGCGTACCACCCGATCCCATTTCATCATATCTCGTGGTAGGCGTACCACCCGATCCCATTTCATCATATCTCGTGGTAAGCGTACCACCCGGTCCCATTTCAATAAATCTTGTGGTAGGCGTACCACCCGCTCCCATTTCAAGCCAATACAAAATCACAAGAAAATCCCGGCAAGGGAACAAAGGCAATATAATAACTTCCCGGCAAAGGAACAACAAAATTGAAACAAACATCCCGGCAAGGGAGAATCAACTATAACCAATCTTAACTCAACTTCTACTCAGCTCAATTATTTCCAATACTCAGTCACAAATAAATTCCACAAAATTAAACTAAATCCTTGCCCAATATCGAGATTCATCAATTAAAGCATCCGGAGAATCATTTAAGAACACAACAAATATCAATTTAAGACTCACGGTCATGCTCGACACCAACGTATAGATACTCGTCACCATGCCTATACGTCGTACTCAACAAGAAGCAATTAGCAAATAGGACACAACTCCTAATACCTCAAGCTAAGGTTAGACCAGACACTTACCTCAAACTTCCACGGCCAACTCAAGCCTCAATCACCGCTTTTCCTTTCAAATTCAGCTCCAACCCAATCGAATCTATACATAATCGACTTAATAACATCAATAAATGCTAAAAAATCCAATTCCAATGCTTAATTATAGCTTTCCAATCATTCTTCCCAAAAACCCAAAAATCGACCCCGGGCCCGCTTGGTCAAAACACGAGGTTCGAACCAAAATCCGATCACCCATTCACCCATAAGCCCGAATATATAATTATTTTCGGAATTCGACCCCAAAACGAGGTCTAAATCACAATTAATTAAAAAGCCCTAACTCTACCTAAATCCCTAATTTTCTACCCTTATTCCCATGATTTAAGCCTAGAAATCTAATGGGTGTTAATGAAAAATGAAGAAAACAAGTTAATGATTACTTACCCAAAAAGTTTTGATGAAGAAATGCTTCAAAAATCGCCTAAGAGCTTTGGAGAAGAAGGGGTTTGTGAAATTTTGATAAAATCCCGTAATTGTTCTGTTTTGGGTCTTTTAAAATCACTGGGCAAAATTGCCCTTCGCGATCGCGACATACCCTTCGCGTTCGCGATGGGTAAGGCTGATTAGGCCTTCGCGTTCGCGTAAATGGTCTCGCGTTCGCGGAGAAGGATCCCCTCGAGCCCTCGCGTTCGCGTCCAATGGGTCGCGTTCGCGTAGGGTAATTACCCCTCCCCCTGCCCAGGCCCACTTTGGCCTTCGCATTTGTGTGGCCAAGACCGCGTTCGCGAAGGTATAAACCCCCATTGCTTCGCGTTCGCGACCTGAGCTACGCGTTCGCATAGAAGGATTTTCCCTCCACCAAAATTTGCACTTCGCGTTCGCGTAGGTACTCCCGCGAACGCGAAGAAGAACACATTAGGAATCCAACAGCTGAAAAACCTGCAACATTTTCTAAGTCAAAAACTTCCCGAAACACATCCGAAATACACCCGAGCCCTCGGGGCTCCTAACTAAACACACGTACTAACTCAACAACCTCATACGGACTTATCCGTGCGATCAAATCGCCAAACTAACCTCAATATTAATGAATCAAACCTCAAAATCAAGAAATTTTTCTCAAACTTCATCAAGTATCAAATTAAGCAATTTAGGTCCGAATTATGTCAAACGACGTCCGTTTTTCACCAAATTTTACAGGAACATCTTAAATCATATATAAGACCTGTACCGGGAGCCGGAACCAAAATACGGGCCCGATACTAACATGTTATAATCAAATTTCATTTCAAATTTCCTTAAACAATTTCTTTCGAAAATTCATGTCTCGGGCTTGGGACCTCGGAATTCGATTCCGAGCATACGCCCAAGTCCCATATTTTCCTACGGACCCTCCGGGACTGTCAAATCACGGGTCCGGGTCCGTTTACCCAAAACATTGACCGAAGTCAAAATAACTCATTTTATAACCAAATTTTACCATTTTTCACAGATTTTCATATTTAAGCTTTCCCGCTAGGCGCCCGGACTGCGCACGCAAATCGAGGCGAGGCTAAAAGAGGTTTTCAAGGCCTCAGAAACACAGAATGTAGTTTAAAAACAAGTGATGACCTTTTGGGTCATCATATTCTCCACCTCTAAAATAACTGTTCGTCCTCAAACGGACATAAGAAGGAAGTACCTGAGTCGGGGAATAGATGGGGATAATGGCTCCGCATATCGGACTCGGACTCCCAGGTCGATGCCTCAGCAGGCTGACCCCTCCACTGAACACGAACAGAAGGAAAACTCTTCGACCTCAACTGACAAACCTGTCGGTCTAGAATAGCCACCGTCTCCTCCTCGTAAGACAAGTCCTTGTCCAACTGGACAGTGCTGTAATCTAACACGTGGGATGGATCGCCGTGATACCTCCGAAGCATGGACACATGAAACACTGGATGCACGGCTGATAAGCTCAGTGCCAATGCAAGTCTATAAGCCACCTCTCCCACTCGCTCAAGAATCTCAAATGGACCAATGAACCTAGGGCTAAGCTTGCCCTTCTTCCAAAATCTCATCACGCCCTTCATAGGCGACACTTGGAGCAATACCCGCTCACCGACCATGAAAGTCAAATCTCGAACCTTGCGGTCGACATAGCTCTTTTGCCTGGACTGAGCTGAACGGAGCCTATCCTGAATGATCCTGACCTTGACCAAGGCCTCCTGAACCAGATCCGTACCCAACAACCGAGCCTCCCCCGGCTCAAACCATCCAACCGGAGACCGACACCGCCTACCATATAAAGCCTCATAAGGAGCCATCTGAATGCTCGACTGGTAGCTGTTGTTGTAGGCAAACTTTGCTAAAGGCAAAAACTGATCCCACGAGCCTCCAAAGTCAATGACACAGGCTCGGAGCATATCCTCCAATATCTGAATAGTCCACTCGGACTGCCCGTCCGTCTAGGGATGAAATGCTGTGCTCAACTCAACCCGTGTGCCCAACTCTCGCTGAACTGCTCTCCAGAAGCGCGAGGTAAACTGCGTACCTCGGTCCGAAATGATAGACACGGGCACACCATGAAGGGGAACAATCTCTCGGATATAGATCTCAGCTAACCTCTCAGAAGAATAGGAGACTGCCACAGGAATGAAATGTGCTGACTTGGTCAGCCTATCAACAATGACCCATACTGCGTCGAACTTCTTCCGAGTCTGCGGGAGTCCAGTAACGAAGTCCATAGTGATCCGCTCCTACTTCCACTCGGGAAGCTCAATCCTCTGAAATAAACCACCAGACCTCTCATGCTCGTACTTAACCTGCTGACAATTCAAACACCAAACTACATATGCAACAATATCCTTCTTCATCCTACGCCACCAATAATGCTGCCGCAAATCCTGATACATCTTTGCGGCGCCCGGATGAATAGAGTACCGGGAGCTATGGGCCTCCTCTAAAATCAACTCTCAGAGCCCATCCACATTAGGCACACAGACTCGACCCTGCAATCTCAAAACTCCATCATCATCTAAGGTAACCTGCCAGGCATCTCTGCGCTGCACCGTGTCTCTAAGGACACACAAATGGGGATCATCATACTGCCGATCACGGATACGCTCCAATAACGAAGAACGAGCGACCGTGCAAGCTAACACACTACTGGGCTCAGAAACATCCAGTCTCACAAACTGATTGGCCAAAGCCTGAACATCCAAAGAAAGCGGTCTCTCACCGACCGAAATATAAGCAAAACTGCCCATACTGACTGACTTCCTACTCAAAGCATCAGCCACCACATTGGCCTTCCCCGGATGATATAAAATGGTGATATCATAATCCTTCAACAGCTCCAACCACCTCCTCTGCCTCAAATTCAACTCCTTTTGCTTGAACAAATACTGAAGACTCTTGTGATCCGTGAACACCTCGCATGCCACGCCATACAGATAATGCCTCCAAATCTTCAATGCGTGAACTATGGCTGCCAACTCCAAATCATGAACCAGATAGTTCTTCTCATGAATCTTCAACTACCGCGAAGCATAGGAAATGACCTTGCCACCCTGCATCAACACTGCACCAAGCCCAATACGAGAAGCATCACAATAAACTGTATAAGGCCCTGAACCTGTGGGCAAAACCAACACTGGTGCCGTAGTCAGAGCTGTCTTGAGCTTCCGGAAGCTCGCCTCACACTCATCCGACCATCTGAACTGGGCACCCTTCTAGGTCAATCCGATCATCGGGGCTGCAATAGATGAAAACCCCTCCATGAACCGACGATAGTAGCCTGCTAATCCCAAGAAACTCCGAATATCTGTAGCTGATGCTGGTCTAGGCCAGTTCTTGACTGCCTCAATCTTCTTTGGGTCAACCTGAATACCCTCTGCTGACACAACATGACCCAGAAATGCAACTGAGCTCAAGCAGAACTCACACTTCGAGAACTTTGCATATAACTGACTATCCCTCAGAGTCTGAAGAACCACTCTAAGGTGCTGTTCGAGCTCCCCCTGACTGCGGGAATATATCAAAATATCATCAATGAAGACTATCACGAACGAGTCCAAATAAGGCCTGAACACTCGGTTCATCAAATCCATAAAAGCTGCTGGGGCATTTGTCAATCCGAATGACATAACCAAGAACTCATAATGCCCGTACCAAGTGCGAAAAGCTATCTTAGGGACATTGGATGCCCTAATCCTCAACTGATGGTAGCCAAATCTCAAGTCAATCTTTGAAAATACCTTGGCACCCTGAAGCTGATCGAACAAATCATCAATCCTCGGCAGCGGATACTTATTCTTGATTGTAACCTTGTTCAATTGCCGGTAATCAATACACATTCTCATTGACCCATCCTTCTTTTTAACAAACAACACCGGCGCATCCCAAGGCGAAACACTGGGTCTAATAAAACCCTTCTCAAGCAAGTCTTGCAACTGCTCCTTTAACTCTTTCAACTCAGGTGGGGCCATACGATACGGCGGGATAGAAATGGGCTGAGTGCCCGGAGCCAAATCAATGCAAAAGTCAATATCCCTGTCGGGCGGCATACCCGGCAGGTCTGAAGGAAATACCTCAGGAAACTCACGAACAACGAGCACAAAATTAATAGAGGGAGCCTCAGCACTAGAATCACGAACATATGCCAAATAGGCCAAAAACCCCTTCTCGACCATACGCTGAGCCTTCACATACGAGATAACACTACGGGTAGAATGACCCGGAGTCCCTCTCCACTCTAAACGAGGCATACCCGGTAAAGCTAAGGTCACCGTCTTGGCATGACAGTCTAATATAGCATGGTAAGGTGATAACCAGTCTATCCCTAATATAATATCAAAGTCAACCATGTCTAGAAGCAACAAATTTATGCGAGTCTCAAGACTCCCAATCACCACAACACAAGAACGATGGACTCGATCTACCACGATAGAATCACCCACCGGTGTAGCATATACTGGGACACTCAAAGAATCACTAGGCATGACCAGATACGGTGCAAAATAAGATGACACATACGAGTACGTAGATCCTGGATCAAATAACACTGAAGCATCTCTATCACAAACTAGAACAGTACCTGTGATAACTGCATCGGAAGTGTCACGCCCCAAAACCGTGGAACGTGACCGGCGCTCAATCGAGTAAACCCGACTGAGCAAGCCTGCCAGATTTCATTCTACCCAAACTAGTTCATGAACAAAGAGGGAATATTATCCCATTTAATCAAAACACTAAGCGATCTTCCACTAGCAACTTTCATTTCATTTCCGTTAATGACTTCATTCATAGTTTTTTTTTCAAAATATTACAAGTTTACAAGTTTAATGAAAAGCATGCTTATCAAATTCCAACATTCTAGTCTCGACCCCCAACATCAACCATCACCCACAAACAGTCTACGGATCCTCTAAATACAGTAGAAGAGTAGTAGGGAAATGCCGGCAACAAGGCTCCGGCTATACCTCAAAATGTGATGAGAAAATGAACAAGATACATGACATGACCCCGGGATGGAGTGGGGCTCACCAAGACTGTTGGGAAGTGAATACCGCTATCATTGGCCGATGTCGCTTGCTGTGGAACCACTTGTATCATAAAAAGATACACGCCACCGGCAAAAGGGACGTTAGCGCCGTCGAATAGGACAAGTATGTAAGGCTAAAAGTCCTCTTTCAAAATAGAATGTCCATATAAGCGGAGACAACACATAGAAACAACAAGTCACAATCAACAATATCCAAATAACCCATTGAAACATATCGATTTTTAAAGTAAGAAAATAGTATATATACATTTTTGGTTGGGAGATCACTAGCACCGATATTACCACCGTCTTTGTTAGCACGAAGTCCGATCACGCCCGATCGGCTAGGCCATCTCCCCACGGACAATGTGGTTTGACATTGTGATGCGAAAGAAAGTTGTCACAAGAGTAGTACCACCATGTGCGCAACATAGAGTCTGATCTCCACCCGATCAGCTAGGCCGCCTTCCCACATATGCCGTGTGGGTTGGCTTTTTCTTTTCCAATTCACAGGTATTAGTTTCATCCCACTTTGGGGGAATAGTCACAATTTCACCAATATTTCAATTTCATCCCAAATCACACTCCACTCCTACACCGGCATGTGTAGTTTCAGGTGTGGGCCTTATGACCCACCCTTCCTCGGTCTAGCTAATGATACTCCCAAAAATATTTCTGATTCGATTTAATATTGCATACAAGTGTAGTATAAATACAATTGTACAAATATATCATAAATACAACCATGCTTACCTCAACACTTTTCATATTTTATAGTTCTTAAGTTCTTATTAGTGTTCTCAATCTCTCTCGATAACAGTATCTCTTTGGCCCTTAGGGCCTTTCACAAGGTTCATCTTTTTCATGGCACGAAGGCCGCATTTGTTTTTCCACATTTTCCATCTTCTTTATTTCCAAGGATCGCCAACCAATATCAATGTACCAAATATTCCGGGAATCATATATTTTCGAGTTCAATAGTAATAGAATCATCAAACACAAGGGATTCTTCCCAAAGAGGGACATGCCAATCAACAAATTCAATACACATTGAAGTTATAAGCAAACAATCACCTCAATTACCCCTGAATTACCCCTTTTTCCAACATAACAAAAGCACAATTTTCAGTATCGTAATGTGTAAGAACTCGCATTACATTGAATGTATTTATAAGGCAAAGCATTATCTACAACAGCCACTTAGGGGCATAACTCGCATTACATTGAATGTATTTATAAGGCAAAGCATTATCTACAACAGCCACTTAGGGGCATAATTCGGGTACAAGACCTTTAGGCCGTTCTATTTATTTGAAGTTAGTTCATAACGATTGGGTCAAGGATTATTTCATAATTGTTTCACATTTTCTTATTCGATTCATTTCCATACATCTTTATAGGTTATCAACAAGTAGACATGTTCAATCAAGGAATTTAGTACACATAGAGCAACTAGGAGCATTAAACAGATCGATTTCTTCTCACACAATTAATATACTAATCTTCAATTAAAAAGTGACTCAAGGCTATACCATTTTGGTAGACAAACCACACTTAACTTACAAAGAGAATATGGAATCCACTTCCGAGAGAGAAAGTTTAGCCTACATACCTCGATTGAGCTTTCCTTAAGTCCTACTATACTCCGAGACTCTTAGCAACATCAATCTTTTAGGAACATAACAAATTGAACTGCAAATTAGAGAAGTGATCATAGCTCTAGCTCATTTGAGCATATTCTCAAACACTAAGCATGCATTATGCTTTTAAAATCATTTTGTGAAAGATCCTACCATCCCTCATCCCATCCTTAGCTCAAGACCTTACCAAATACATTAAGAACTCATGCATGCAAGAGATCCACTCCCATCCTCATGGATTATCCTTGTAGTGGTCTATCTTAGTTATATCTAGTAATTAAGAGCTTGGGTTACAGAACCTTACCTCTTAGAAAGAAGACCTAGGTGCCTTTCTTGACAAATCTTCAAGGTCTAAGCAAGATCTTAGGAGAAGAAACCTTCTCCCTCTAGGACCCCCCTCTCTCTAAATGTATTAGAAAATAGGCCAAAAATGAAGGGTAGCATATAATATATCGACATGGGGTCGGGTAAGAAAATTAGAAATTTGGAGCCACGGAACAGATCTGCGATCGCATTTGCGATCGCATAATGGACATGCGGTCCGCAAAATGGACCGCAAAAATGGTCTCAAAAACTGAACAAACTGCCTGGGTATGCGACAAGAATGCGGTCCGCATACCTGTTCTGCGGTCGCATAATGCACCGCAGAACTGCTCCTTGAAAAAATCCCAAGGGGATTATGCGACGACTATGCAACCCGCATATCGATTATGAGACCGCATAATTGGCCGCATAGTTGACCTCAAAATTGACCAACACACTGCTTCACTCTGCGGCAACTATGCGGTCAGCATAGCTATTGCGACCGCATAATGGACCGCAGAAATGCACTCTTCTGAAAAACATTTTTTCCTCAACTTTTTAATACATAGATCAATCCAAAGGATCCGGACCGCGGCTCGCAAGCTCCGTGAAGAATTTTACGAATGACTAACGCATATTCCTAATTGGCACTACGAGATCTCGGGTTTTTGAGCAAAATTTCCACGGGGCCTTACAGGAAGCCTCAGCCTCAGGCCTACTGGAAGAGCATAACATCGGGGCTAGGCCCCACCACTCTGATCTACCTCTCTGGGACGGCCTGCAGCTGGCTGGCCTCCACCTCAAGCGGTCTGAGCTCCACCTCTAGCACCTCTACCTCCACCTCTAGCACCTCTACCCCCACCTCTAGCTGGCTGTGGAACACCTGGTGACTAAACCATAGCACAGGAACTCTGATGCGGAGAACTACTCGAAGCTCGAGGGAAATACCAGCAATGTGCCTCGTGTCGCCACAAGTAAAATACGCCCTCGGCTGCTGGGGCTGACGACCCTGGAAACTCTGCAGCGGTGGTGCACTGATAGGAGCTGGTGGTGCACTGTAGGACTGCTGATTAGAATACTGCATCTGAGGACCACGACCACCTGAAGCACCGTGAGAAACCTGGAGTGCTGACTGAAAAGGCCTAGGAGGATGGCCTCTATCATACGAATCTCTGCCTCCAGACGAGGCACCACTGAATCTGCCTGACTGACGGGGTCTCTTATCTGCCCTGTGACCACCCCCCTGTGATAAAACCATCTCAACTCTCCGGGCCACATTGGCTGCCTCCTGGAAGGATATCTCACTCCCAGCCTCTCTGGCCATCTGAAGACGAATCGGCTGAATGAGACCATCAATGAACCGCCTCACTCTCTCCTTCTCAGTGGGAAGTATAATAAGAGCATGGCGAGCTAGATCAATACATCTGGTCTCGTACTGGGTGACAGTCATGGATCCTGTTGAAGGCGCTCGAACTGCCTTTGATAGGCCTCTCACTGTGTAATAGGGAGAAACTTCTCCAGAAATAGCCGTGTGAACTGCTCCCAGGTCAAGGCTGGCGATCCTGCTGGTCTAGCTAGGGAATAATCTCTCCACCAAGTCTTGGCGGATCCAGACAAGCGAAATGTGGCAAAATCAACCCCATTGGTCTCAACAATCCCCATGTTCCGAAGAACCTCGTGACAACTGTCTAAATAATCCTGGGGATCCCCAGTAGATGCACCGGTGAAAGTAGTAGTGAAGAGCTTGGTAAACCTGTCCAATCTCCACAAAGCATCGACAGACATGGCTGCACCATCGCCGGTCTGAGCTACCACACCCGGCTAAACCGCTCCAACTGGCTGAGCTGCTGGAGTCTGAAATTAGGGAGCTACCTGCTCCGGAGTGCGAGTAGCAGGAGTCTGGGCTCCTCCTCCAGCCTAAGAGACGGATGGTGCTACAAGAAGTAAACCTGCCCTGGTGACTCTCTCCATGAGGCCCACTAGACGGACCAGAGCATCCTGAAGAACTGGGGTGGTAATAAACCCCTCTGGGACCTGAGCTGGGCCCACCGGATCTGCTGGGGCCGGAACCTCGTCATCAAAATCAACCTGAGGCTCCGCTACGGGTGCTGCTGCTCGGAGCTGAGCTCTGCCCCTACCTTGACCTCTAGCACGGCCTCGGCCTTGGCCTCGCCCTCTGCCCCTAGTGGGAGCTGCTGCTGGGGGCTTGGGCTGCTGATCGGTAGATGAGGAAGCGCGTGTTCTCGCCATCTGCGAAAGAACAGAGTAGAACTTCAATTAGCATTGAGAAACCAAACCGCACGACAAGAAAGAACAAATGTGAAGTTTTCCTAACTCTGTAGCCTCTGGGGGATAAATACAGACGTCTCCGTATCGATCCCTCAGACTCTACTAAGCTTGTCCGTGAATTGTGAGACCTGTGTAACCTAGAGCTCTGATACCAACTTGTCACGACCCGGATTTCCCACCCTCAGGGGTTGTGATGGCGCCTACTCGTAGAAGCTAGGCAAGCCACGAAATTTTTAAAATTCTTAACTCTTTTGTTTCAATCCTTTTCGCAACATACATTAACAATGATAAGCATTTAAATAACAGCGGAATATGAGATTTAGGCGGAAGACTTAGAAAAAACGAACCAAAATGATACGAAAATCCACATATGCCTCTACCCAGAAACTGGTGTCACATCATTCACGGACTACTGAGATTACTACATACAACGGTTTGAAAGAAAGTAACACTGTCTGTCTCGAGTACAAGTGATAACAGAACAAAATAAAAGATAGAGGAGACGCCGGGCCTGCGGACGCCTGCAGGGCTACCTCGGTGTCTCGGTGGACTGAAGGCTGACTCCCGAACTACTGCTGCTGTCCCAGTGCTGCCTCGGTATCTGCACAGAGTGCAGAGTGTAGTATCAACACAACCGACCCCATGTGCTGGTAAGTGCTTGGCCTAACCCCGGCGAGGTAGTGACGAGGCTAGGACCAGACTCCAGATAAACCTGTGCAGTTATATATATATACAACGGAAAAATAAACCAGAGCAAACAATTAAAGCTGGGAAGGGAAAACATGCTTCGGGGGAATAACAAATAAAACAAAATCTCAAGAGAATTATCAAAAACCAAAATTTAGCTGCTAACAAGGATAATGAAAAACAAAGGCAGATTTCACTCTCAGTCCACATCTCGTTGCAGGCGTGCAACCCGATCCCATTTCTCATATCTTGTGGTAGGCGTACCACCCGATCCCATTTCATCATATCTCGTGGTAGGCGTACCACCTGATCCCATTTCATCATATCTCGTGGTAGGCGTACCACCCGATCCCATTTCATCATATCTCGTGGTAGGCGTACCACCCGATCCCATTTCATCATATCTCGTGGTAGGCGTACCACCCGATCCCATTTCATCATATCTCGTGGTAGGCGTACCACCCGATCCCATTTCAATAAATCTTGTGGTAGGCGTACCACCCGCTCCCATTTCAAGCCAATACAAAATCACAAGGAAATCCCGGCAAGGGAACAAAAGCAATATAATAACTTCCCGGCAAGGGAACAACAATATTGAAACAAACATCCCGACAAGGGAGAATCAGCTATAACGAATCTTAACTCAACTTCTACTCAGCTCAATTATTTCCAATACTCAGTCATAAAGAAATTCCAGGAAATTAAACTAAATCCTTGCCCAATATCGAGATTCATATATTAAAGCATCCGGAGAATCATTTAAGAACACAACAAATATCAATTTAAGACTCACGGTCATGCTCGACACTAACGTATAGATACTCGTCACCATGCCTATACGTCGTACTCAACAAGAAACAATTAGCAAATAGGACACAACTCCTAATCCCTCAAGCTAAGGTTAGACCGGACACTTACCTCAAATTTCCACGGCCAACTCAAGCCTTAATCACCGCTTTTCCTTTCAAATTCGGCTCCAACCCAATCGAATCTATACATAATCGACTTAATAACATCAATAAATGCTAAACAATCCAATTCCAATGCTTAATTATAGCTTTCCAATCATTCTTCCCAAAAACCCAAAAATCGACCCCGGGCCCGCTTGGTCAAAACACGATGTTCGAACCAAAATCCGATCACCCATTCACCCACGAGCTCGAATATATAATTATTTCTAGAATTCGATCCCAAAACGAGGTCTAAATCATAATTAATTAAAAAGCCCTAACTCTACCCAAATCCCTAATTTTCTACCCTTATTCCCATGATTTAAGCCTAGAAATCTAATGGGTGTTAATAAAAAATGAAGAAAACAAGTTAAAGATTACTTACCCAAAAAATTTTAATGAAGAAATGCTTCAAAAATCGCCTAAGCGCTTTGGAGAAGAAGGGGTTTGTGAAATTTTGATAAAATCCCGTAAGTGTTCTGTTTTGGGTCTTTTAAAATCAATGGGCAAAATTGCCCTTCGCGATCGCGACATACCCTTCGCGTTCGCGATGGGTAAGGCTGATTAGGCCTTCGCGTTCGCGTAAACGGGCTCGCGTTCGCGGAGAAGGATCCCCTCGAGCCCTCGCGTTCGCGTCCAATGGGTCGCGTTCGCGTAGGGTAATTACCCCTCCCCCTGCCCAGGCCCACTTTGGCCTTCGCGTTCGCGAAGGTATAAACCCCCATTGCTTCGCGTTCGCGACCTGAGCTACACGTTCGCGTAGAAGGATTTTCCCTCCACCAAAATTTGCACTTCGCGTTCGCGTAGGTACTCCCGCGAACGCGAAGAAGAACACATCGGGAACCCTACAGTTGAAAAACCTGCAACATTTTCTAAGTCAAAAACTTCCCGAAACACATCCGAAACACACCCGAGCCCTCGGGGCTCCTAACCCAACACACGTACTTACTCAACAACCTCATACGGACTTATCCGTGTGATAAAATCGCCAAAATAACCTCAATATTAATGAATCAAACCTCAAAATCAAGAAATTTTTCTCAAACTTCATCAAGTATCAAATTTAGCAATTTAGGTCCGAATCACGTCAAACGACGTCCGTTTTTCACCAAATTTTACAGGAACATCTTAAATCATATATAAGACCTGTACCGGGCACCGGAACCAAAATACGGGCCCGATACTAACATGTTCTAATCCAATTTCATTTCAAATTTCCTTAAACAATTTCAGAAAACAATTTCTTTCAAAAATTCATTTCTCGGGCTTGGGACCTCGGAATTCGATTCCGAGCATACGCCGAAGTCCCATATTTTCCTACGGACCCTCCGGGACCGTCAAATCACGGGTCCGGGTCCGTTTACCCAAAATGTTGACCGAAGTCAAAATAACTCATTTTATAACCAAATTTTACCATTTTTCACGGATTTTCATATTTAAGCTTTCCGGCTACGCGCCCGGACTGCACACGCAAATCGAGGCAAGGCTAAAAGAGGTTTTCAAGGCCTTAGAAACACAGAATGTAGTTTAAAAATAAGTGATGACCTTTTGGGTGATCACAGTATGATACATATGGATAATAGTGACTTAAATTCCCTATGGGCACTACACTTTATTTTATCACTTAAGCACAATTGTCTATGCTATGATTTAAACAATAACCTCTATTTTGTTTCATCCCTTTCACATTTTTTTTACGGAGATGCCGACATTTCTTTGTTGCTATCCTCTCCTTTTTTTTTCCAGAAGCAACTATCTTTGTCAGTTCTCATGGCAACATCTCAAAAGATTGACAACCTCAAACAATTATTCTTTCACCAATTATTTTCACAATTACACCTCACGCCTAGATTTTTACATTCAGATCAACTCTTAAAGTGCCCAAAAGGGAATTGGGTGAACAAAGAACAAGTCATAACAACAAACATGCTAAGGGTTAAAGCTTGGTGATCAACAAAATAAGAGATAATTTATGTAGGCTCAACTGGGCTAACTAGGGATAAAAATCATTAAGGTAGGCCAATTTAGGTTATGGCTCAACAAAGAAGGCCTACGTTCATTTCTTAACTCAAAGATCTACCTAGAATTTCGCCTCAATCCACATTCAAGGCAAGTTCTAGATTTCTAGATAAGCAGGAGAACTAGACAATATAAGCTAACAACACAATACACTTGGGCTAACGAAAACTATGATTTCAATCACCAATAAGTAAGTATGAGCTTAGAAAAGTGATCATAAAACCCGTGTACTTAATCAAATTCATCTTTTTTAAGTGTCATACTTTTCAAGTCAAATCAAGTTTAGCCAACTTATTTACCAAAATAAGTTAAAACAACTAAAAGTCCTAAAAAAATATTCGTTTCAAAATATTATGACCATGGCAAAGAACCGAACAAGAAATCCATGGAAGTACATGAAGTAAGTTGCCTTAGGAATAAGGCAACTCAAATTTTATTTTATTTTTTTAGTTTTTTTTTTAAATTTTTTTATATGTATAACTCAAAAAAAATACATATAACAAATATATTCCTCTACCCCCAAGCTTAAATAATGTCATGTCCTCATGACAAAATAAATTAACAGTAAAAGGAGCTTCCCTGATTTTTTTCCGATTCTAGCCTCATTTCCTTTTTTGATAAGTGCATTGTAACGACCCGGCCGGTCATTTTTAGAATTTACGCCCCGATCCCCTATTAATTGCTTTCTCCGTGTTTATTTATGCTATTTTGAATTGCCGGGATGTTCGATTTTGAATTTTGGAGAGTTTTGGGACACTTAGTCCCTAAATGAGAGCTTAAGTCTTGGAAATTTGACCATAGTCGGAACAGTGTGAAGACGGCCTTGGAATAGAAATCCGGTGGTTCCGTTAGCTCCGTTGGGTGATTTTGGGCTTGGGGGCGTGATCAGATTGTGTTTTGGAGGTTCGTAGCTAATTTAGGCTTGAAATGCCGAAAGATGGATTTTTGAAGTTCCGGTTCGATAGTGAGATTTTGATCCGAGGGTCGGAATGGAATTCCGGAAGTTGGAGTAGCTCCGTAGTGTTGAATGTGACGTGTGTGCAAAATTTCAGGTCATTCGGATGAGGTTTGATAGACTTTTTGATCGAAAGCGTATTTTGAGAAATTTGGAGTTCTTAGGCTTGAATCCATGGTTAATTTGAGGTTTCGATGTTGTTTTAGGTGTTTTAAGGATTGGTACAAGTTTGGACAGTGGTATTAGGCTTATTGGTACCTTTGGTTGAGGTCCCGGGGGCCTCGGGATGATTTCGAATGGTTGACGGGGAGTTTGAGGAATGTTTGCAGCTGCTGAACTTTTGCTGCTTCTGGTATTTCCACACCTGTGGTTTGGGGACCGCAGGTGCGATGCCGCACATGCGGAAGAGGAGCCACAGAATCGGATTATTGAGGAATTGTCAGGAACCGCAGATGCGGTTGTGGGACCGCACCTGCGAAGCCGCAGGTGCGGAATGTTGAGCGCAGGTGCGATTTTGGTCCGTTAAGTGAAGAACCACAGAAGCGGTTATGTGGCGGTATATGCGGTACTGCAGAAGTGGTTATTGTGCCGCAGATGCGATTATTGTGCCGCAGATGCGAGAATGCATGGGCAGAAAATATAAATTGTGCCCTTCGCGAATTTTGAGCTATTTCACAATTTTTATCACGGCTTTGGAGCTTTTTGGACGATTTGAAAGAGGGATTCCAAGGGAACTTCATTGAGGTAAGGAATTTGGACTTAAAACTCGTTCCTATGCTATTATTTCACGGATTAGAGCTAGAAATTATGGAAATTAAGGGTAAAAAATTTGGGGAACTATGGCATAGTATTGGAGACCTTTGATTGCAGATTTGATGGACCATTTGAGGTCGAACTTCTGAACTTTTGATATGTATGAACTCGTGGGGAGATAAGTAATCTATTGATGTAAAAACTATCAAATTCCGAAACGTGGGCCCGAGGGGCGTTTTGGTCATTTTACCTAATTTCGCGTATTAGCTTAGAATTTAATTGTAGAATCATTTACTTGAAGTGTTATTTACAATATGCAATTGAATTGAATAGATTTGGGCTATTTGGAGTCGAGTACACGTGGCAAGAGCGTGGTTTCGGGTTGATTTGAGCTTGTTCGAGGTAAGTGGCTTGCCTAACCTTGTGTGGGGGAAACTTCCCTCAGGAGTTGGTATTATTGATATTTGAAATGCCTCGTACGTGAGGGACGAGTGCGTACTTGTGCTAATTGTTGAAAATTCGATTTTCTTTAAGTAATTTTAACTGTATTTCTTTTTCCTGTTTATACTACTTGCAATTTAAGCCTGTTGTTAGCTTAGGGAAGCATGTCTAATTGACTTAACTGCTTTACTTGCCCAAACTGCCATATTTGGATTATGTGCAACATGCTACGCTAGAAGTACCTGTTTTACCTTAGTATGGAATTTGAATTGAATTGTGTATTTCTTCGTGTTGTTGCTGTGTGCTTACTTTGGGACTACAGGACGGTATCCCGGTAGATCCCCCTGCATATTTACTTTGGGACTATGGATTTGTATTCCGGTAGATCCCCCTGTACATTTACTTTGGAACTACGGGACTGCACCCGGTAGATTCCCCCTGTACCGGATATTTACATTTGGGACTACGGATCGGATTTCCGGTAGATCCTCGCGCATTATGAGTTGGACTACGGGACTGCACCCGGGAGATCCACTGGATATTTATATTGGGGACTACAGGACGGTATCCTGGGAGATCCCCGGTTGTTATCTCTGTGTTGAGTTGTACTCCTTTCCGTGATTATTTGTCTCTGTTATAGTTGCTGTTGTTCTTTCTAATCTATGTTATTCCTTACTGTTGCACTCGTTTATATTGTTCTGTTTTACACTGTCGGACTTATATTATATTTAATCTCAGTAGGGCCCTGACCTCCCTCGTCACTACCCGATCGAGTTTAGGCTTGGCACTTACTGAGTACCGCTGTGGTGTACTCATGCCCTTCCTGCGCATGTTTTTCATGTGCAGATCCAGGTACCTCTACTCAGACTTACCATCCTTGAGGCGAGGCGATCTTTCGGAGACTTCGAGGTATATCTGCCGCGTCCGCAGACCGAAGAGTCTCTCTCCATTCTCTCTTGTAGCGATTAGCCCTTCTATCTTTACTGTTGATGTAGACTTTCCGGAGTTAGAGCATTTTACTATATTAGTAGCTTGTGATTCATAGGTTTCCAGGTTTTGGGAATATGTATTAGTTTTTGAGACTTAACGTTATGTATGCCGAGCGGCACTCTTAAACGTTGTTTATTTACTCTATCTCTATTTTAACTTGCTTTTCTTCCACAAATTTTGT
The DNA here is from genome assembly GCF_001879085.1 of Nicotiana attenuata. Taxonomy (NCBI): domain Eukaryota; kingdom Viridiplantae; phylum Streptophyta; class Magnoliopsida; order Solanales; family Solanaceae; genus Nicotiana; species Nicotiana attenuata. Next base: position 111,608 of record NW_017671276.1, on the reverse strand, counting down.
TTATTTTCCGCATTTTAGGCTTACCTAGTCGTAGAGACTAGGTGCTGTCACGATGGTTCACGGAGGGAGAACCGGGGTCGTGACAAGTTGGTATCAGAGCTCTAGGTTCATAGGAGTCATGAATCACAAGCCGGTTTATTAGAGTCTCGCTGATCGGTACGGAGACGTCTGTGCTTATCTACGAGAGGCTATTTAACTGTTAGGAAAATTCCACTTCATTGATTTCCCTGTCGTGCGAGATTTTTGACATCACAATCTTAAACCTCTGTCTTCCATTCTCTCATAGATGGTGAGGACACGTGCTACCATAGATGATCAGACACCCGCGCCCCCTACGAGAATCGTCAGAGGTCGGGGCCAGGGTAGAGGCCGAGGACGCGCATGCGGTGCAGCCAGAGCACCCGCGCGGGCTGCCACCGAGGAGCCACCAGCAGTTCCAGCCAGAGCCCAGGCACCGGATACGCATACTGCTGCTACTACTCAAGCACTTCAAGAGACATTAACACAGTTCCTGAGCATGTTTGGTATATTAGTTCAGGCGGGGTTGATTCAGGTTGTACAAACTACTTCACAGATCGGGGGAGGGACCCAGACTCCCGCCTCCCCCACTCCAGAGCAGCGAGTTTCCATTGGTCAGGTTCCAGGTGTCATAGCGACACAGCCTGTAGCCCCAGTTCAGCGGGTGGTGAGGACCTCTCGCCGAGTAGAGGATAGGTGGGTCCAGGAGAGAGAGGACAGACGAGATCAGGAGAGAGAGAGTATAGGGAAGTGAGGAGGCCTCGTAGACTGGAGAGACCCACTGGTCCTTATTTTGGAGGAAGAGTACGGCATGGTAGAGGTTTTGTGGGTCAGCCAGCTCAATTTGCGTCTCAGATTTCAGACGGTATTTTAGGTGTTTAGGGGTCTTGGAGTAACCGTACCGCACAGTTCCCACTGCCACATCCTCCAGAGCTTGTTTTGAGTGTGGTGACACACGCCATGTGGTGAGGGATTGCCCTAGACTTGGGAGGAGTGCACCTCCACAGACTTCTCAGCCACAGCGCGCTCCATAGAGTTCTCAGGCTATGATCGCAGCACTAGTTGCTACCCCACCTGCTCAGTCAGCTAGAGGGGGAGGCCAGGCCAGATATTATGCCCTTCCTCCCCATACAGAGGATGTTGCCTCCGATTCTGTCATCACAGGTACTGTACTGGTTTGTCACAGAGGTGTATCGGTTCTATTCGATCCAGGCTCCACTTATTCTTATGTGTCTTCTTATTTTGCTCTGCATTTGGGTGTATCTCGGGATTCTTTGAGTTCCCCTGTTTATGTTTCTACTCCTGTGGGAGATTCTCTTGTTGTGGACCGCGTTTATCGGTCGTGTTTGGTTGCTCTTAGTGGTTTTGAGACCAGAGCCGATTTATTGTTGCTCAGCATGGTAGATTTTGATATTATCTTAGGCATGGACTGGTTGTCACCCCATTATGCTATTCTTGATTGTCACGCCAAAATCGTGACACTGGCCATGCCAGGTGTACCGCATGTTGAGTGGAGGGTTTTAGGTCACACTCCCAGTAGAGTTATTTCTTTCCTTAAGGCTCAGCGTATGGTTGAGCAAGGTTGTGATGAGTATCTAGCTTATGTGAGAGATGTCAGTATGGATACTCCTTCTGTTGATTCAGTTCCAGTAGTACGAGACTTTTCTGATGTGTTTCCAGTGGATCTTCCGGGCATGCCGCCCGATAGAGACATTGATTTTGGCATTGATCTGTTGCCGGGCACTCAGCCCATTTCTATCCCTCCGTACCGTACCGTATGGCTCCTCCTGAGTTGAAGGAGTTGAAGGAGCAGTTGCAGGAATTACTTGATAAGGGTTTCATTCGGCCGAGTGTATCACCTTGGGGTGCTCCTGTCTTATTTGTGAAGAAGAAGGATGATTCTATGCGTATGTGTATTGATTATCGCCAGTTGAACAAGGTGACAGTGAAGAACCATTATCCTTGCCCCGTATTGATGACCTGTTTGATCAGTTACAGGGTGCTTGTGTGTTTTCTAAGATTGACTTGCGTTCAGGCTATCATCAGTTGAAGATTCGGGAGCCAGATACCCCGAAGACTGCCTTCAGGACTCGGTATGGTCATTACGAGTTCCTTGTAGTGTCATTTGGGCTGACTAATGCCCCAGCAGCCTTCATGCATCTGATGCACAGTGTTTTTCGGCCATATCTTGACTCATTCGTGATTGTTTTTATTGATGACATTCTGGTATATTCCCGGAGTCGGGAAGATCATGAGCAGCACCTGAGGACAGTGCTCCAGACCTTGAGAGGATAGAAGCTGTATGCTAAGTTCTCGAAATGTGAGTTTTGGTTGGATTCCGTGGCGTTCTTGGGTCACGTGGTCTCGAGAGAGGGTATTCAGGTGGATCCGAAGAAAGTGGAGGCCGTGCAGAGTTGGCCCAGACCATCCTCAGCTACAGAGATCCATAGTTTTCTTGGCTTGGCGGGTTATTACCGTCGATTTGTTCAGGAGTTTTCATCTATTGCAGCACCTATGACCAGACTGACCCAGAAGGGTACTCCGTTCCAGTGGACAGAAGAGTGCGAGGAGAGCTTTCAGAAGCTCAAGACAGCTTTGACTACAACCCCAGTTTTGATATTGCCTACCGGTTCGGGGTCTTATACGATCTATTGTGATGCATCGAGGATTGGCCTTGGAGCGGTTTTGATGTAGGACGGTAGGGTGATTGCCTACACGTCCAGACAATTGAAGGTACACGAGAAGAATTACCCTGTTCATGACGTTGAGTTAGCTGCCATTGTTCATGCCCTGAAGATCTGGCGCCATTATTTATTCGGTGTGCCTTGTGAGATTTATACTGATCATCGGGGTTTGCAGCACCTGTTCAAGCAAAAGGATCTAAATTTGCGCCAGAGGAGGTGGTTTGAGTTGCTGAAGGATTATGACATCACTATCTTGTATCACCCAGGCAAGGCCAATGTGGTGGCCGATGCTTTGAGCCGCCGGGTAGAGAGTTTGGGGAGTTTGGCTTATTTACCAGCAGCGGAGAGGCCTATGGCGATGGATGTTCAGGCCTTAGCCAGGCAGTTTGTGAGATTGGATCTTTCGGAGCCCAGTCGGGTTCTAGCTTGCGTGGTCTCTCGGTCTTCCTTGTTTGATCGTATCCGGGAGCGGCAGTTTGATGACCCTCATTTGCTTGTCCTCAAGGACAAAGTGTTGCATGGCGATGCTCGAGATGTGACTATTGGTGATGACGGAGTATTGAGGATGCCGGGTCGAGTTTGTGTACCCAATGTTGATGGGCTTCGGGAGTTGATTCTAGAGAAGGCCCATAGTTCGCGGTATTCCATTCATACGGGTGTCGCAAAGATGTATCAGGATTTGAGGCAGCACTACTAGTGGAGGCAGATGAAGAAAGATATAGTTGGGTTTGTAGCTCGGTGCCTTTAATTGTCAGCAGGTGAAGTATGAGCACCAGAGATCGGGTGGATTGCTTCAGCAGATAGAGATTCCGGAGTGGAAGTGGGAGCGGATCACCATGGACTTCGTATCTGGAATCCCACGGACCTTGAGGAAGTTCGATGCCATTTGGGTTATTGTGGATAGGCTGACCAAGCTCGCGTATTTCATCCCTGCATGTACCACATATTCTTCGAAGTAGTTAGCAGAGATTTATATTTGGGAGATTGTCCGTCTGCATGGTATTCCACTTCTATCATTTTGGACAGGGGTACTCAGTTCACATCGCGATTCTGGAGAGCCGTACAGCAGGAGTTGGGTACTCGGGTGGATTTGGGCACAGCATTTCACCCTCAGACGGACGGACAGTCCGAACGCACTATTCAGATTCTTGAGGATATGCTCCATGCGTGTGTGATTGAGTTTGGAGGTTCTTGGGATCAGTTCTTGCCATTGGCGGAATTTGCCTATGACAACAGCTATCAGTCCAGCATTCAGATGGCATCGTACGAGGCTTTGTATGGTAGGCGATGTAGATCTTCGGTGGCTTGGTTCGAGCCGGGTGAGGCTAGATTATTGGGCACAGACTTGGTTCAGGATGCTTTGGAGAGAGTCAAGGTGATTCAGGATAGACTCCGTACAACCCAGTCCAAACAGAAGAGTTACGCGAACCGGAAGGTTCGTGATGTTTCCTACATGGTTGGAGAGCGGGTTTTGCTTCGGGTTTTGCCTATGAAGGGCGTTATGAGATTTGGGAAGAAGGGAAGTTGAGTACGAGGTTTATTGGACCTTTTGAGATTTTGAGGCGTGTTGGGGAGGTTGCTTACGAGCTTGCCATGCCTCCCAGCTTGGCAGGAGTTCATCCGGTATTTCATGTTTCGATGCTCCGGAGGTATCACGGTGATCTGTCGCACGTGCTGGATTTCAACTCAGTCCAGTTGGAAAAGGATCTATCTTATGTTGAGGAGCCAGTGACAATATTGGACAGGCAGGTTAGGAAGTTGAGATCAAAGAACATTGCATCAGTGAAGGTTCAGTGGCGGGGTCAGCCGGTCGAGGAGGCGACCTGGGAGACCGAGCAGGATATGCGCAGCCAGTACCCTCATCTTTTTACTACTTCAGGTATGTCTTTGTGCTCGTTCGAAGATGAACGAATGTTTAAGTGTGGGAGGATGTAACGACCCAGCCGGTCGGTTTTAGAATTTACGCCCCGATCCCCTATTAACTGCTTTTCCCGTGTTTATTTCTGCTATTTTGAATTGCCGGGATGTTCGGTTTTGGATTTTGGAGAGTTTTGGGACACTTAGTCCCTAAATAGAAGCTTAAGTCTTGGAAGTTTGACCATAGTCGGAACAGTGTGAAGACGGCCTCGGAATGGAAATCCGATGGTTCCGTTAGCTCCGTTGGGTGATTTCGGGCTTGGGGGCATGATCGGATTGTGTTTTGGAGGTCCGTAGCTAATTTAGGCTTGAAATGCCGAAAGATGGATTTTTGAAGTTCCGGTTCGATAGTGAGATTTTGATCCGAGGGTCGGAATGGAATTCCGGAAGTTGGAGTAGCTCTGTTGTGTTAAATGTGATGTGTGTGGAAAATTTCAGGTCATTCGGACGAGGTTTGATAGACTTTTTGATCGAAAGCGTATTTTGAGAAATTTGGAGTTCTTAGGCTTGAGTCCATGGTTAATTTGAGATTTCGATGTTGTTTTAGGTGTTTTAAGGATTGGTACAAGTTTGGACAGTGGTATTAGGCTTATTGGTGCCTTTGGCTGAGGTCTCGGGGGCCTCGGGATGATTTCGGATGGTTGACGGGGAGTTTGAGGAATGTTTTTGCAGCTGCTGAACTTTTGCTGCTTCTGGTATTTCCGCACCTGCGGTTTGGGGACCGCAGGTGCGATGCCGCACATGCGGAAGAGGAGCCGCAGAAGCAGATTATTGAGGAATTGTCAGGAACCGCAGATGCGGTTGTGGGACCACACCTGCGAAGCTGCAGGTGCGGAATGTTGAGCGCAAGTGCGATTTTGGTCCGTTAAGTGAAGAACCACAGAAGCGGTTATGTGGCCGCATATGCGGTACCGCAGAAGCGGTTATTGTGCCGCAGATGCGAGAATGCCTGGGCAGAAAATATAAATTGTGCCCTTCACGAATTTTGAGCTATTTCATTATTTTTATCTCGGCTTTGGAGCTTTTTGGACGATTTAAAGAGGGATTCCAAGGGAACTTCATTGAGGTAAGGAATTTGAACTTAAAACTCGTTCCTATGCTATTATTTCACGGATTAGAGCTAGAAATTATGGAAATTAAGGGTGAAAAGTTTGGGGAACTAGGGCTTAGTATTGGAGACCTTTGATTGAGGATTGGATGGACCATTTGAGGCCGGATTTCTGAACTTTTGATATGTATGAACTCGTGGGGAGATAATAATCTAGTGACGTAAAAATTATTGAATTCCGAGACGTGGGCCCGAGGGGCATTTTGGTCATTTTACTTAATTTCGCGTATTAGCTTAGAATTTAATTGTAGAATCAGTTACTTGAAGTGTTATTTACAATATCCAATTGAATTGAATAGATTTGGGCCATTTAGAGTCGAGTACTCGTGGCAAGAGCGTGGTTTCGGGTTGATTTGAGCTTGTTCGAGGTAAGTGGCTTGAGTAAACTTGTGTGGGGGAAACTTCCCTTAGGATTTGGTATTATTGATATTTGAAATGCTGTCACGACCCAAACCCCGATCGTGATGGCGCCCAACACATTGCTAGGCAAGCCCGACCATTTACACAACCTTAGCCAATAAATCTAGATAGATGAATAAATATTCACTGTTAAAAATACCAATTTAGTGCGGAATTTCTGAAATAATTTCTAACATTCGAAAACCTCAAAATGAAAACAAAGTACTGATCAACCCACAAAATCTGGTGTCACGAACATGAGCCTCTAGAAGCAGATTATTCACCTATTACAAGTCCGACTAGGAAAAATAATACGAATAAAATAATAAAAGATAGAAGGGGGAGATCAAGGCTGCGAACGCCATGCAACTACCTCGACACTCTCAGATAATTGCTGCTCAGCTAACAAGTACTCACTCACCCTTTGGTGTACCTGGATCTGCACACAAGGTGCAGAGAGTATTGTGAGTACTTCCAACTCAGAAAGTAATAAATATAAATAAGGTCTGAGGATAAGAAATCCTAAATAAACACAAAGTAAAGCTAATAATACCATTAAACAACAATACAGTTAGAATAAACATCACAATAGATGAAGAAATAAATAACAATTAAACATGCAATGCTACACATAAACCGGTACCTCCAGTACCCCGCTGCAGCCGTGCAGCCCGCTCCATTTATTTAACGTCGACGGCGCTCACTGGGGGTATGCAGACTCCGGGAGGGGCCCCTTACGGCCCAAGCGCAATAATAAGCCATCTCGTGGCATCAAACAGGCCCTTGGCCTCATATCAATATCATTATAATACTGCTGCGGCGTGCAGCCCGATCCCATACTCAGTCCAAAAATCACACAATAGTATAAAAATATTCAGCCCAAACTTCATTTAAAAATATTAAGTTAATTTCTAATTTAAGAAAATGGCTGAGATTTCAAACACAGTATTAAATACCAGGACTGAGTTTAATATTTATAAATATGGTAGAAAACCATTAAAATAATCCCTGAAGGATTCAAGTAGTTGGCACGAAGCCCAATTATGACAATTAATTCATTTTTTATAAGGATATTACAAATCTACAATCAAATAGGTATCAATTTTAATAAGCGGGACGGACCAAGTCACAATCCCTGACGGTGCTCTACCCCACGCCCGTTATCCGGCGTGCAAGTCACCTCACATAGCACTACGTTGTGCAAATTCGGGGTTTCAAACCCTCAACACCGCATTTACATTTATTACTAACCTCAAGCCGGCCAAAGTCCTAGCTTGCTATGCCCTTGCCTTTCGAATTCACCTCTTCGCGCGTCGAATCTGACCAAAACCACAACAAATACGTCACAATATGCTAAGGGAATATAACCCAATCGAAAAGACTCGAAAAACATCGAAAATCACGAAGTTGGCAAAACCCGAGCCCCGGGCCCACTTCTCGAAAAATTATAAATTTTACATCACCGGATTCCTTATCTCGCCACGAGTCTATACATATAAAGAACACCAAAATCGGAGTCCAAATGACCCCTCAAATTCACATTTTTGTTCTCTTAGGTTTCAAGCCTTAAACCACCATTTTTGACCTTAATTCCTTGAGTTTTCAGTGAAATTTCATGTATTTGCATGATAAAATTGTGTTCTAAGTCCAAGAATGCTTACCTGATCGAAGTCCTTGAATTTCCTCTTCAAAATCGCAAGAACACCCCAAGTCCGAAGTAGATATATGTGTTCTGTAAATATTTCGCGAAGGGAATTAAAACCCTTTCTGATCAGTTATTTCCGCTTCTGCGGTCCTTTGTCGCTTCTGCGACTACCGCATCTGCGGTAATATTTCCGCTTCTGCGGAATCTCCTAAAATTCAAAAACCGCTTCTGCGGTCTCCCTTCCGCATCTGCGGCTCCGCAGATGCGGCTCCCATAACCGCTTTTGCGAAAACAGCACCAGGCCCAAAAGTCGCTTCTGCGATCCTCCCTTCGCCTCTGCGCGACCGCTTCTGCGGTCCATTTTCGCAGAAGCGAAAATATCAGATATCAGATATGAACCTGCAATCTCCAACTTCAATTTTCATCCCGTTAGCCATCCGAAATCACCCCGAGCCCCCCGGGACCTCAACCAAAGACACCAACATGATCCAATACCTTATTCAAACTTGCTCCAATCATCAAAACATCTCAAACAACACTAAAACCATCATTTCTCATCGAATTCAAGCCTAAGTTCTTCTAAAACTTCCGAAACACGCATTCGATCAAAAACCCAAGCAGAATACTTCCGAATGACCTGAAATTTTGCACACACATCCAGAATCACCTAACGAAGCTACTGCAACTCTTAGAATCTCATTCCGACCCCAGGATCAAAATCTCACCTACCAACCGGAATTCGCCAAAATACTAACTTCGCCAATTCAAGCCTAATTCTACACCGAACCTCCAAAATCAATTCCGATCGCACTCCTAAGTCACAAATCATCCCCCGAAGCTAACCAAATCACCGGAATTCACATCCGAGCCCTCTAACTCAATAGTCAACATCCGGTTGACTTTTCCATTACAAGCCTTCCTTAAAGAGACTAAATGTCTCATTTTCTACCAAAACCAAACCGATTCGACTCTAACTTACCAAATGCCGATAATGAAACATGAAGAAGCAATAAATGGGGAAAACGGGGCGGTAACACATGAGATGACGGGTCGGGTCGTCACAAATGCCTTGTACGTGAGGTGACGAGTGCATACTTGTGCTAATTGTTGAAAATCCGGTTTTCTTTAAATAATTTTTTCTTTAAGTAATTTTAATTGTGTTTCTTTTTCCTGTTTATACTACTTGCAATTTAAGCCTGTTGTTAGCTTAGGGAAGCATGTCTAATTGACTTAAATGCTTTACTTGCCCAAACTGCCGTATTTGGATTATGTGCAACATGCTAGGCTAGAAGTACCTATTTTACCTTAGTATAGAATTTGAATTGAATTGTGTATTTCTTCGTGTTGTTGCTGTGTGCTTACTTTGGGTTTGGGACTACGGGATGGTATCCCGGTAGATCCCCCTGCATATTTACTTTGGGACTACAGATTTATATTCCGGTAGATCCCCTTGCACATTTACGTTGGAACTACGGGACTGCACCTGGTAGATTCCCCCTGTACTGGATATTTACATTTGGGACTACGGATCAGATTTCCGGTAGATCCCCGTGCATTATGAGTTGGACTACGGGACTGCACCCGGGAGATCCACTGGATATTTATATTGGGGACTACAAGACGGTATCCTGGGAGATCCCCGGTTGTTATCTCTGTGTTGAGTTGTACTCCTTTCCGTGATTATTTGTCTTTGTTATAGTTGCTGTTGTTCTTTCTATTCTATGTTATTCCTTACTGTTGCACTCGTTTATATTGTTCTGTTTTGCACTGTCGGAATTATATTATATTTAATCTCAGTAGGGCCCTGACCCCCCTCGTCACTACCCGATCAAGGTTAGGCTTGTCACTTACTGAGTACCGCTGTGGTGTACTCATGCCCTTCCTGCGCATGTTTTTCATGTGCAGATCCAGGTACCTCTACTCAGACTTACCATCCTTGAGGCGAGGCGATCTTTCGAAGACTTCGAGGTATATCTGCCGCGTCCGCAGAACGAAGAGTCTCTCTCCATTCTCTCTTGTAGTGATTAGCCCTTCTATCTTTACTGTTGATGTAGACTTTCCGGAGTTAGAGCATTTTACTATATTCGTAGCTTGTGATTCATGGGTTTTCGGGTTTTGGGAATATGTATTAGTTTTTGAGAGTTAACGTTATGTATGCCGAGAGGCACTCTTAAACGTTGTTTATTTACTCTATCTCTGTTTTAACTTGATTTTCTTCCGCAAATTTGGTTTATTTTCCGTATTTTAGGCTTACCTAGTCGTAGAGACTAGGTGCCGTCACGATGGTTCACGGAGGGCGAACCGGGGTCGTGACATGCATTTTACTTGATTTTTAATGAGTGTCTAGCGTATATGAAATTTTAACTCCTACTTTGTCAAATAATAGTATAGAAAGATGTCGAACCCACAGAGATTGATTTATCTATTCTACAGATGTTTCTTGTTTTAGTTACTATTTGAGAAAATCAGAAAGAGTTGAGTTTTAAATTAACTAACTAAAAATGCACGAATGGAGCAATAGAAAATATTTTTATTTTTCATAGATATAATAAAAAGGTGTCGGGATCCTGACTTTACTTAATATTTTTTATTATATAGTAAATACATTTATTCTTCAACTTCTATTTCTCATAAATGTATAAATGCCTCTCACGATTACATTTATATATTATTACTATAGTTGAACAATTAAGTGCACTCTTCTCGGTTATACAAATTAATTGTCAAAATGGTAATATTAAAGAACCAGAAATATATACTTGAACTAAAGCATGCTCTTTTTAGTAAGTCCCTTTCGGTTACCCTACTTGTTATAACTGATTACTACTATATTCGCCTCTTTCGATTACAAATAAGTGTAGAATCAATTTTAACATATAAGAGCTAGATGTCACTAAATATAGGTTAACATCTATCAATACCAAAATTAACTATTACCTCTTCTGCCTCTTTCGATTACAGAATTAGTAAGAAGTTAATATGTAGTACTAAATAGATAGATGTTAACAAATTAAATACACCCAACTATAAAGCAGATAAAATTTAAATAAAAAGCTTCAGCTCAAGTATGTGAAATTGAAGAATAATATCTACTATTATATAAAAATATTAAGATCCGTCATTTTCCCAACACAAGAAAAGTTACTCCATAATGGAGTTAATACCGACAACAGAAATATTCATGCCCATTAAATAAGAAAATAAAATAAATATTCAAGAGAATAATTTCCCCTATTTAATTAAAAACATGAGCTAGAGTAATTTCCAATACTATAATTTATTCGTAACTAGAGATGAAGCCAGAGTAATGGCTAAAAGATGAAAAAGAAATAAAACTAAAGAACAAAGAGAAAGGAAAAGCTTTCTGCTCAATATTTCACTTCTCAGATTTTTTCTGATTCTAGCCTCATTTCCTTTTTCTTGGATTCTCAAAGTTTCTCTCATATAACAAAGACAAGATTATAGCAAAGAAATATTCTTTTTCATGATAGGAGAAACCTTTCATTGTCTAAATCATGGGAGTATTTTTTTTCATCATGGCAAAATATATTAATACATACTACATACACATCTATATATATAATATAATACAAACATGCAATTATAATTATTTTTTAACTTTTTTTTATAAGAAGAAAAACTAATTTAATTATATATATATATTTACTAAAAAAGAAATATTATATGTTACTACTAATAATTACTTAAAAGATTAAAGAGAGGGGAAGAAAATAGTTCTGAGTTTGATGTCGCCAGCTCGACTTATTTTAAAAATTAGGCAAAAAGGATTGTTGAAGCCTGTTTGTCGAAGAATCTGCTGATATAAGGCTTCAAACGATGACCGTTTACTTTGAATTTATCTCCCCCATCCGTACGTTGTATTTCAATGACACCGTAGGGGGTAATTTCTGTTACAGTATACGGTCCTGTCCAGCGTGACTTAAACTTTCCTGGAAATAATCTCAATCGGCTATTGTACAACAGAATTTGATCTCCAACTTTAAAATCTTTATGGCGGATGAGCTTGTAATGCCATTTTTTTGTCTTTTCCATATATAATTTAGCATTTTCATATGCTGTAAGTCTGAACTCTTCCAACTCATCAATCTGCAATAGACGATTTTTAACTGCATCTGGCAAGTTTAGATTCAACAATTTTATAGCCCAATATGCTTTATGCTCTAATTCCATAGGTAAATGACAAGCTTTTCCAAAAACTTGTCTATAAGGAGATGTTCCTATGGGAGTTTTAAAAGCAGTTCTGTATGCCCATAAAGCGTCATCTAATTTTAGAGACCAGTCTTTTCGAGAAGAGCCAATAATTTTCTCTAAAATTCTTTTTAATTCTCTGTTGGATACTTCTACTTGTCCGCTTGTTTGAGCATGATATGGTGTTCTTGTTTTATGAGTAACTCCATATATTGACAACAAACTAGCAAATTGTCTATTTATAAAATGAGTTCCTTGATCACTTATGATAACTCGTGGAGTTCCAAATCTAGAAAAAATATTTTTCTTGAGAAAAACACAAACAATATGAGTATCATTTTTTCTAGTAGCAATTGCTTCTACCCATTTTGAAACATAGTCAACAACAACTAAAATATATTCTCAGCCGTTTGAAGGAGGAAAAGGACCCACAAAATCAATGCCCCAAACATCAAATATTTCACAAACAAGGATAGAGTTAAGAGGCATCTCATCCCTTTTTGAAATGTACCGCTTCTCTGGCATTTGTCGCAAGTGGCAACATAATTTCTTGCATCTTTGAATAAATTAGGCCAAAAAAATCCAACTTCAAGTACTTTAGCTGCTGTCTTTCTTCCTCCGTAGTGACCTCCTACAGCTCCATCATGGCAATGACTTAAAATATTGTTCATTTCTATTTCAGGTACACATCTCCTGATTATGTCATCTTGGGGGCATGTGAATGTGGTTTTCTCCTGATCTTCGGGAGCAATTGGTATCTGATTATACCCAGTATATCTGTCAAGAAAACAATAAAAACTATAGCCTTCAATTCTTTCAAGCATTTGGTCAATAGAAGGCAAAGGAAAATGATCTTTCCTCGTGGCATCATTAAGTCGTCTGTAATCAATACAGACTCCCCATCCTGTGACTGTTCTTATAGGTATGAGTTCATTATTTTCATTTTTTATTATGGTCATACCTCCTTTCTTTGGTACTACCTGTACAGGACTTACCCAAGGGCTATCAGATATTGGATAAATGATACCTGCCGCTAGAAGTTTCACTACTTCTTTCTTGACAACTTCTTGCATTGCTGGATTAAGTCTCCTTTGGGGTTGGACTATTGGTTTGTAATTTTCTTCCATGAGGATCCTATGCATACAAATAGCTGGATTGATTCCTTTAATGTCAGCTATAGTCCACCCTAAAGCTCTTTTATGTTTCCTCAAGACTTCTATCAATTTGTATTCCTGTTCTGGAGTCAAAGAAGATGAAATGATTACTGGAAATAATTCAGGTTCAAGAAAAACATATTTTAAATGAGAAGGAAGATTTTTGAGTTCAATTTTTTATTGAACTTCTTCTTGTGAGACTTTCTCATTTTCTGATTCTTTTTCCAATGTTTCCGCTTCTTCTCTGATTGTGGGATTTTCATCACCTGTGGTACCTGACCTGACTAAACATCTTTCCAATGAATCAGTAATTAATTGATTATCCTTGAATTCATCTACAAGGTCATCTAGTAAGTCAATTTGAAAACAAGATGATGATGACTCATTCCCAGGAAATTTCATCATTTCCTGCATATCAAAATTTACTCTCTCTTCATCAACTCGCAATATTAATTGTCCTTGATGAACATCAATGATCGCTCTTCCTGTTGCGAGAAATGGTCTACCTAAAATTAATGGTACCTCAGTATTTTCTTCCATTTCAAGTACTATAAAATCTACTGGGAATACAAATTTATCTACTCTAACGAGGACATTTTCAATTATTCCTTTGGGCCTTTTAGTACTGTGATCAGCTAATTGAAGAGACACACAAGTATCTTTCATTTCACAAAGTTCTAATTTCCTGAAAATTGAGAAAGGCATTAGATTTATTGAAGCAAACGAATCACATAATGCCTTTTCAAAGTGAGCACCTCCCACAGTACAAGGAATTGTGAAACTCCCTGGATCGCCAAGTTTCTGTGGAAGCTTATTTTGAAGTATAGCACTACATTTCTATGTAAGCTTAACAACTGAAACTTCTTCCAATTTTCTTTTACTTGACAAAATTTCTTTGAGAAATTTATCATATGAAGGCATTTGTGTCAAAGCATCTGTGAAAAGTATGTTAATGTAAAGTCGCTTCAAAATATCTAGAAACTTTGAAAACTATTTGTCAAGCTTTTCTCTTTCATCTTTTGGGGAAAAGGGAGAGGTACAGAGTGAGGATTTGTTATCAATTCATTTTCTAGTACATTTTTCCTTTTATCCTTTTGTTCTTTTGGAAACTTAGATTCTATTTTATTCTCACCTTCATTTACCTTTTCCACTTCTTGTGGCTTTCCTTCTCTATCTGCATATGGATCATCAAGAGATTTACCTGATCGTAGAGAGATGGCTTTGAGGTGTTCTTTTGGATTTTTCTCAGTGTTGCTTGGTAGAGCACCTTGAATTTGTCCAGACATGAGGGTTGCTAATTGGCTTACCTGAATTTCCAAATTCTTGATAGCTGAATGTTGACTTTCAACCTTCTCGTCAGTAGCCTTAATGAATTTATACATCAGGTCTTCAAGGCTTTGTTGATGAGCTCTTTGAGGCTGCTGCTGATATTGTTGAAAATTTTGTTGCCCTCTATTTTGATTTTGAAAACCAGGCGGTCCCTGTACCTGCTGCTTTTGATTAAAAAATCTTTGAGGATTTTCAGCACCATTAGGATTACTCCATTGAAATCCTGGATGTTTTTGTGCCATGGGACTACCAAATGAGTAATTATTTCTATAACCAATCATATTTACCTGTTCTTCATTTTGCGTTGAAGCTTGACATTCATGATTAAGATGATTACCTTGACAAACATCATAATTCTCAAGTTGGGATGATGTGTCACGACCTAAATCCACTAAGGGTCGTGGTGGCGCCGGACATCGCGGTCAGGCAAGCCAATCGAACTACTTAATCAAATTCTCATTTAAATATTTCCGAAAATACTTCTTTTATACATTTAAAACAATACATAGTAAGTTCCTCCGAATAAATAATGAAACATTTAACAACCTTTAAAATTTTTGAATAAACCCAAATACATCCCAGAACCCGGTGTCACAAGTACATGAGCAATTACTAAGGAATCGAATAAAGTACAATAACTGTCCGGAGTACAAGTGGACAGAAACGGAAATACCATACAATACTCTGAAGGAGACTCTGCTGACTGCGATCGTCTCGATAAATGCAACTCACCTAAGTCTCCGTATTAACCATGTCGCTATGCCACTAAGCCGCTAGCCACATACGAACCTGTGCAACAAAAATGCACAGAAGTGTAGTATGAGTACGAAAACAACGTGTACCCAATGAGTATCCCGTCTAATCTCGAAGAAGTAGAGACGAGATGGTCGATTTCGACACTTACTAGTGGTCCAATTATGATATATTATTAAGGCGAATAATCAAGGATTTATTAAGAATGACAGTAATTTCAAGTAAGTCATGAACAGGTGAAAATTCCTTTTTTATATTAGAAGTCTCAAGGTTCATAAACCAATATTTTCCAATTATCTCAAGTCGGGGGGAGCAAATATCAATCTCAAATAATCTCAAGGCACGCAATACAAGCATGCGCAAGTCATGCCGAGGACGTACGGCCCGCTCCAACAGAAAATAAACTGTGCACTGCCGAGGGTCGAACGGCGCGAACCATTGATGCATCTATTACCCCGCTCGCGAACTATCCTGTGACGCGGTCAACATAAAATAAACAAATACCCTGCTCGCGAATCATACATGCGACGCAGGTATACATAGGGATACATGCTCAAATAGCAAATTAAGAATTTATCGGGGAACATTTATCCAAATAAAAGCAAATCCTCTTTTAACAATTTAAGAAAATGAAGTTTAATCCTTTTAGCAATTCATTTACTAATTCATTGTAACTTAAGCAATTCAAACTGTCAACAAGTTTACAATTAATCCAAGTATAGCATGCTTTTGGGTCCTAGACTACCCGAACAATAGCATAATAGTAGCTACGCACGGACTCTCGTCACCTCGTGCGTACGTAGCCCCCACAAATAGGAGCACATAACCAACTAACTCACCTATGAGGACAATTCCCTCTTACAAGGTTAGAAAGGAGACTCACCTCACTCCGAAGATCCATAACCGGCATTCCACGCTCCTCCGAAGACTTAAATCGACGCACAATGCTCCAAAACTAGCCAAGGATTATACAAATCCATTAATATATGCTCAATTACTCATTACAATCCAATTTATAGCAATTCCTAACCCCGATCGAAACGTTGACAAAAAATGCCCTCGGGCCCACGTGCCCGGATTCTAAAATTTCTCGAAGATAAGGTTTACCCATGAACTCACGAACTCAAATATACGATTTTCTCCTAATTCCATACCCAAAATCGTGGTCAAAATCCAAGAATACTAATTTTCTAGGTTTTCTTCAAAATTCCAAAATTTCTACTAATTTACATGATTTTCCATATTAAAATCTAGATATAATCCAAGTAATTAACTTGCAATAGGTGAGAATCACTTACCTTGACATGGATGATGAAAATGGAGCTCCAAAATCGCTCCTAGGTCGGCTCCCATGGAGAAAATGAGATGAAATGAGCCAAACCCATTTCTTTACACTTATACACTGCCCAGACGAGTCTTCTTCGCGTTGGCGAGACCCCACCGCGTTCGCGAAGAAGAAAATTCCCAAAAATCATTTTTCATACTCTTCTCAGATAGCCTCTAGTATAATGGTCATAACTTTTTGTACATAACTCCAAATTACAAATGGTTTAGTTTTGGAAACTAGAAACCAAGATCTACAACTTTCATGTTTTGGTCATCTCCCAATTCCTTATAGATATTGAGATATAAGCTGCTAAAGTCAGCCCTGTGCAATACAAATTTCTTCTTTATCTTTCCAGACAGCCTAGAGTGTACCAGCCATAACTTTTGTTACACAAATCCAAATTCCAAATGGTTTACATTTTTAAAAACTAGACACAAAGGGCTACAACTTTCATTTTTGGATCATCTCCAAATTCCTTATATATTGTGAGATATGAGCCTCTGAAGTCAGACCTGTGCAACAGAGATTTCCTTCTACGCGAACGCGAGAACCTCTTCGCGAACGCGAACAACAGAGTCCCTGAAGCCAAATCCTTCTTCGCGAACGCGAGGGGATCCTCGCGAACGCGAAGAACAACACCAGATACCAGCATCAGCTATTTCAAAACAGCCCAAAATGATCCGAAACCACCCCGAAACACACCCGAGGCCCCCGGGGCCCCGTCCAATCACACAAA
This sequence comes from Nicotiana attenuata, assembly GCF_001879085.1. Taxonomy (NCBI): domain Eukaryota; kingdom Viridiplantae; phylum Streptophyta; class Magnoliopsida; order Solanales; family Solanaceae; genus Nicotiana; species Nicotiana attenuata. Next base: position 94,329 of record NW_017671276.1, on the reverse strand, counting down.
CCAGTCCCATAACATAACACAGACCTGTTCGAGGCCTCAAATCACATCAAAAAACGTAGAGATCATGAATTGCACCCCAATTCAAGCTTAATGAACTTTAGAACTTCAAATTTCTACATTGGATGTCGAAACCTATCAAATCACGTCCGATTGATCTCAAATTTTGCACACAAGTCACATTCGACATTACATACCTACTCCAACTTTCGGAATTGGATTCTGACCCCGATATCAAAAAGTCCACTTCCGGTCAAACTCCTCAAAAACCTTCAAATTTCTATCTTTAGCCAAATGATTCCAAAAAACGGACCTCCGAATTCACTTCCGATCGTGCTTCCAACTCCAGAATCACCATACGGAGCTATTCCTAGACTCGGAATCCCAAACGGACATCGATAACACTGAAATACACTTCAAGCCAAACTTATGAAATTTCTTCCAAAATGCTAACTTCCACAATAGGCGCCAAAATGCTCCCGGGTCATCCAAAACCCGATCCGGGCATACTCCCAAGTCCGAAATCATCATACGAACCTGCTGGAACCTTCAGATCCTGATTCTGAGGTCGTTTACTCTGAAATCCAATCTCAGTTAATTCTTTCAACTTTAAGCTTCCGAATGAGAATTCTCTTTCCAAATCAACTCTGAACTTCCCGAAATTCAATTCCAACGATGCGCACAAGTCATAATACCTGAAATGAAGCTGCTCATGGCCTCAGACTGCTGAACGATGTGCTAAAGCTCAAAACGACCGGTCGGGTTGTTACATGATGAGTGAGCACCTACCTGAAAAGCCTCCACTTTTTGTGTTAAAGTCGCAATTTGTTGTGTCAATGAATTCAAAGTTTCAACTTGATTTACTCCTGCCGTTTTTTTTATAATCATTCTGTCTGAGGGCCATTGAACAGCATTTTCCGAAATTTCATTAAGCAATTGCATTGCTTGTGTAGTAGTTTTTCCCATTATTGATCATCCTGATGCTGCATCAATTACATTTCTAGCAGAGGGTTTAAGACCGTGATAGAAAATATATAAAATGTCAGGGTCTTGGATACCATGATGTGGGCATTTTCTTAACATTGCTGCTAATCTTTTTCATGCCTGGTATACAGATTCAGAATCTGTCTGCATAAAATTATTGATTTCTTGCTTCATTTTAAATGTTTTTGCAGGTGAAAAATATTTATTAAGAAATTTTTGGGTCATTTGGTCCCATGTTGTAATGGAACCTCTTGGTAGACTTCGCAACCATGTTTTGGCTTCACCTTTTAATGAAAAAGGAAAAAGCCGCAACCTGATAGCATTTGTTGTAACTCCATTATACCTGCAAGTTTCAACTAATTCAAGAAAATCAATTTAATGGGTGTGAGGACCTTCACTCGCATCACCAGTAAACTGACATGACTGTTGAATGGTTTGAATCAAGCCTGTGCGGATATCAAAGTTGTTTGCTGCAATTGGTGGTCTCCTCACACTTGATTCTCCTTCAAAATGATCTGGCCTTGCATAATCACGGAGTATTCTATCACGTCGTGGTGCCACCTCATCAAACTGTTCTTCTACTTGATGTGGTGGAAGTTGGTTATTGAGTTCTTCGTTCCATTTCCTCTACTGTGAAAATTTGAGATCGTGAAGTTTGTTCTTTTCGCAACAACCGTAAAGATTTTTCAATTTCAGGATCATATTTGACTAGTTCTCTAGAAGAGGAACGGGTCATACACTTTCTGAAATTTCTGTAAAAAAGTTAAAATGATTAGACAAAAAAAAATCTCAAATTAGTAGTAAAACAATTAATCTGTAGTAGACTTTAGCCAATCCCAGGCAAGGCATCAAAAATTTGACGAGTGTATACCGTATATAAAATTTTAACTCGTACTCTGTCAAATAATAGTATAGAAAGATGTCGAACCCACAGAGATTGGTTTATCTATTCTACAGATGTTTCTTGTTTTTGTTACTATTTGAGAAAATCAGAAAGAGTTGAGTTTTAAATTAACTAACTAAAAATGCACGAATGGAGCAATAGAAAATATTTTTGTTTTTCACAGATATAATAAAAAGGTGTTGGAATCCTGACTTCACTTAATATTTTTTATTATATAGTAAATATATTTATTCTTCAACTTCTATTTCTCATAAATGTATAAATGTCTCTCACGATTACATTTATATATTATTACTATAGTTGAACAATTAAGTGCACTCCTCTCGGTTATACAAATTAATTATCAAAATGGTAATATTAAAGAACCAGAAATATATACTTGAACTAAAGCATGCTCTTTTTTAGTAAGTCCCTTTCGGTTACCCTACTTGTTATAACTGATTACTACCATATTCGCCTCTTTCGATTACAAATAAGTGTAGAATCAATTTTAACATATAAGAGCTAGATGTCACTAAATATAGGTTAACATCTATCAATACCAAAATTAACTATTACTTCTTCTGCCTCTTTCGATTACAGAATTAGTAAGAAGTTAATATGTAGTACTAAATAGATAGATGTTAACAAATTAAATACACCCAACTATAAAGCAGATAAAATTTAAATAAAAAGCTTCAGCTCAAGTATGTGAAATTGAAGAATAATATCTACTATTATATAAAAATATTAAGATCCGTCATTTTCCCAACACAAGAAAAGTTACTCCATAATGGAGTTAATACCGACAACGGAAATATTCTTGCCCATTAAATAAGAAAATAGAAAGAAATATTCAAGAGAATAATTCCCCCTATTTAATTAAAAACATGAGCTAGAGTAATTTTCAATACTATAATTTATTCGGTACTAGAGATGAAGCCAGCGTAATGGCTAAAAGATGAAAAAGAAATAAAACTAAAGAAAAAAGATAAAGGAAAAGCTTTCTGCGCAATATTCCACTTCTCAGATTTTTCCCCTTTCCTTCACGAACGATGCCTATTTATAGGCAAGCCATGACAAGGTTTTCAATTATCTTCTGGATATGAACTTGTCATGGCGGGTTGTGGCCTTGTTATGCTTGGTTCTGAGCTTCTTTGGTTATGGATCGGTTATAGTTTATTGTAGCCGGTTGTGAGTCGGTTATAGTTTGTTGTAGCCGGTTGTGAGTCGGTTGTCCTTTGTCATGGCAGATCACGTCTTTCTTTAGCACCATATTTACTCTGCTTTAGCTTGTCCGTTTTTCTAATTTTTACTCTGTAATCTTCTCGTTCCCGGACCAATACTTCTTTAACCTTTCCTGCATAATTTAGACAAAGTATGGAAGAAATATGATAGTTTTTTTTGTGTTTTTCAAAGAAATTATATGTTAAAAATCAAGTAAAATGCACTTATCAGTGCCCTAACGCACCTTAAATCTGTTAGGTGGCAACTCTTTAAAATTCAAATACCCAACTCCCAAAAGGAAATGAGTTGTTCCCAATGAATGTCGAAACCCGGACGCCGCGAGGAAAAAGGGGGCGCGACACAACTCCCGACCAATATTAGCTCCTTGTGGATATCGATCCCGACCTTTCGGGTAAAAGCTGCATCGACCACTCTGTTTACCGTGAAAATGATAATAGCAATTAATTTGATTATGGGATTCTAAAATACGTGATCTATTTTTATGCTAGTTGTCAAGCAATTGATGCTATGTGGAAGACTTAGAAGCGAGATAAGAGCTTAAAAATGAGGTATTAACCTAACCGAATTACTGTCAATCGGGGCCTCGAGATTGCTTATTCGGGGCCTCGAGGTCGAGTCCGATGCTCGGGTGAGAGCTATCGAGGGCAGTCAATGGGCGACTAACAATTGAAATAACATCAATGACGGCTCTTTATAGCCAATAATAAGAAATAAATGACGAACAGTAAATAGAACACAATGAATGTAAGCAATAAATGAAGCAATGAACTCAAGAGAATATGTTAGAGAGCAGAGAGAATGTTCTTGTGTATTTAGTATTGAGCATTAGGTGTATACAAAATGACAGGGATCTCCTTTATATAGGAGGGGAAATCCCAACGTAGTACAAATATATTAATTACAAAGATATGGGCTAGTACAGCCATTTAATGCCTTGATTCGTTTTCAGACTAGTCTACTAGGCTTTGTCAGCTCTAGTCACGTGCCTTGGGAACTCCCCACTTTCACCATAACCGTCGGTCTATACTGCCCCGAGGTCGAACGTCGACGATCCTTGAGGGAGGAAGCTCGGCCGTAGTCTCGAGCCTTTGAGACGTGTTTTTAAGGTGTCTCAACGATGAGAAATTGGACCCTCCGATTTTACCGTATACACATAGTCCTCGCGTTTCTTATAGTGGAACGATAAGAAACGACTTTGATACCCATCTCTTCGAACTTCCCGTAATGATATCATATTGATGACGTAAGCCTTTGTGGTAACTAGGACGTCCCGTCAGTCTACTTTTCCAGAATTATTCACTACAGTATCGACCTTTATTCTTCAAAGCAATAATATCGTTGTCAGTCCATTTTTCAAAAATGCATTGATTGCTCATGTCGATACGTCTTTCAAAGACATTGATGGCGCCGTCGGTTACGTTTTCCATAGAGTATTGATTGTGCTTGTATGTTATGCTCCTCATTTTCTATAAATGGGGGCTTTCTCGAATCAATTCCTCATCCAAGTGGTTTCTAATAGCCTCGCACCCCTTTCTTCTCTTTATCTCCATCCATTGTTATTTTCCATGTTTGAGCCCCGCGACCTTAGGGCCACATGGCGGTGTTCTCATCAGTCATGCCGCGGCCTTTTCCTAGGGCTTTCCCTTACCGAACGAGGTTACATCGGCTCGTTGTTGTTGTTGTTGTTGCTGCTGCTTTTGTCGTTGGCTCGAGGTGATGAGATAGGGGGTCCGACTTCTTCCGACTTAGGAGGATGCTTGGACTCTACATCGCTGCTCGGGGGGGCGTTCGGACTATACACCGCTGCTCACCTCCCTACTCCGGCCTGGTGTGGCACTTCATCCCCTTTGCTTCCCAAGGGATGAAATGGCATAACTGGCCGCTTAACTTGCATGGCACAATATCCCATGAAGTGGACTTAAAATAGCCGTTCAGGTAGGGCCGGCGCCCGCCAAAATCTCTTATCGGTCCGTGGTTTCCTCGGCCTGATAAAAGCCTTTGGTCTTTGGCAGGCTATGGCTCTTTTTTTTGCTTCTTCTGCATCACTTTCCTCTTCTTCTTCTTCTCCCTTGAAGATGCTACTTTGGGAGACTGAGATGAGACCGTCGAGGAGGCGATGCTCGAACATACTGTCGTCAAGGATGGTCCCCGGAGAATAGGCTAGGCTCTGGGCTTTAATTATATATGTACACCTTTTTGCTTCTTTGTTTCTGTGTAAGGACCCTTCGTGGGCTTTTGTAATCATATGTAAGGACCCCTCGTGGGCTTTGTACTCGTTGTTTATTAATGGAAAAGATGTTTCTTCAATTCATCCCTGATTTATGCATTGTTTACCTTTGTTTGCTTTTGTGAAGAATCTGAATGTGTGATTCTACCGACTGGTATGGATACCGCGCCCGGGTGTAAGTATTTCTCTGGATCTTGATTGATTAACACAGCTCCCCGCAGAACCCTTTGTCGTTCCTTGGACCGAGCCCGAATTGGACTGATAAATTCGGGTCGTCGGGACCCTGACTTTGAGTTGAATAGAGACTGCCTTTAGGCTTTCGAGAGCAGTCCCTGAGTGGGGGTTTGCTCAAATCCGGGCCACCTGGAAACTTGTTTTGAACTTAGTGTAGATAGCCTTATGGCGTTGTAGATAGATCCCGGATAAGGGTTTACCCGGGTTTAGATGGTACCCCGAGGCCAAACCCATATGAGTAGAGTTTAAGCGCTTATTTTCTTCTTGAGAGAAGCCCTTGAGATCGGGTACCATCTCAGGACTTGTCATGACATTGATGGCTTTCTGGAGCCAATCTTCCTCTTGGTGGAGGTCCTCGAGATCGGGTACCATCTCGGGACTTATAGTGGTATTAATGGTTTGCTTGGAGCCTGTCTTCTTTTTGTGCTCGGGACTTGCAATGATGCCAATGGCTTCTTGGAGCCTAACTTCTTTTTGATGGAGGTCCTCGAGGTCGGGTACCACCTCGGGACTTACACTGATGAGAATGGCTTCTTGGAGCCTAACTTCTTTTTGATGGAGGTCCTCGAGGTCGGGTACCACCTCGGGACTTGCAATGATGCCATTGGATTCTTGGAGCCTAACTTCTTTTTGATGGAGGTCCTCGAGGTCGGGTACCACCTCGGGACTTGGTTGACGCGGGGTTTTTGACCTTGAGGCATCGTATGGCGACGTCGAGTATAGGATATGGTTACGAAATGGATGAGGCGACTCTGCCGGCGTATCTTTCCAAAGCAATAAAAGCTTTAGCCGACATTTTTAATCGGCCTTTGAGGCAGGCGGGTGGTCGCTGCTTTTTACATATATAGGGTTGTCGTCGCCCTTTTGGAGATTCTTCTATTCTGAGTAGTTATCCTCTTTCATAGAGTTCTTCTTTCTAGCGCCAATTTTCCTTTAACTCAAAGCTTTCGCCCAAGTCTTCATTTCCCCTTCCTTCGTTCTACTATAGCCATGGCTGCTATGCCCGAATCCGCTCGGCAAGGAGAAAGGAGCTCCTCCTTTGGGCACTTTTCTTTGGGAGGGAATCTCCCGCTAGGAGAGACTCCAGTGTTCGAGGTTATCGGGATCATGCCTCGAAGTTCATTTCTTTAATAGGAGAGGAGCACCTTGAGTTGGTAAGGAAGGACTGTGGATGGGGGGAAAAGGTAGCATTACGGGTACCTCCCCCGGAGGAGAGCATCGTGGACCATGCCGAGGGATTTTTGAATGTGTACACGTACCCCTTCACGCTAGGCCCCCCTGATAGGGTCGTGCTTGATATCTGTCGGAAATACCTGGTCACCTTAGCGCACATTCATCCGTCATTTTGGCGGATAGTATTGATGATGAGGGTCTTTACGGAGAAGGCAATGCTTGAATTCACGCTCAGTCATCTTATCAGGCTGTATTGACCTTTTCACCATCGAGGTCTGCTAACCTTACGATGTCGGTTGGCCACGCCTTTCGTTGTTGATGATAAAGAAGACAGAGATCGGGAGTGGATGAGTCGATTCGTCCGAGTATGGACTGTTGATATTATCCCCGTGGAGTTTCTGCCATTCCCTAAGGAGTGGAATTTTACACGTAAGTGGTATATTCGTACCTTCATAGTTTTGCTTATGGCACATACGGGTTCTGTAAATGTGCCTTTCTTTCCTTTTCTGTAGCGATTTCGTGGACGCCGGGCGAGGTCCCCGACCTGACGGACTGGGCTCGGAAGCTGGCGATTTGCTCGACTTAAAATGAGCGTAAGTGGCGAGTTTTGTCTAAGGGCAGATGGGAGGCCAAACACCATGGTATGCGCTGTGTGATTTGCTCCTTTCCCTTCTTTCAGTTGGAAAAGTACCTTCTCTTTCTGCGTACTAATGCTATTATTGTAGGCATCGGGGAGCCTTCCGAGGCGAGGCAGTGCCCTTTTGGAGAGGGAGAAGTGATGCTAGCTTCTGGGCTAAAGAATGATAACAATAAGCAAGAGATACCTTTGCAGGGCGACGATGCTCAAAGTGAGGTGAACCTGGACCGGGGGCGGAGTGGAAGTATTGGCTGAGCCTTCCACGCCCGTGATTTCTGGCTTTGGAAAGGCGGTTTCTCCTCCGATGTCGTCTTCTTTTTCCGTCGGAGGTACTTCGAGGGATACTCGAAACCGGGGATCATATGCACCGAGCTATCGTGCCCCGATCGGGGTCGACCCTTTCGGAGCTGGGGGGCCAGGCTAGCAGATATGCGCTCGACCTTCGAGGAGGCCCAGCGGCTCCACTCCGTGTGAGTTTTGGCACAGGCCTTTCGAGTTTCGTGCCTTCCCTTCCTTATTGAGTTTTCCTTTGTAGGCTTTTGACAAGCTTAAGTACGAGCTGCTTCGCCGTGAGGCCAGGCTGCAGAAAGCTCTGGATGAGGAGAAATCCCTTAGGCTCCTTTGCGATGAAAGGGAAGTCGAGCTGGCACGCTTACGGTATGAGGCGAGTCGGAGCTTGAATTATGAGAGCTATTTGAAGGAGCATGTAGTTTTTGCTCCGAGCGAGTGCGTGTTCACTCTTCTAGCTCCTGAGGCTAATGTTTCATTTATTTCAGTTGCAGAAAAAGACGGAGGACCTGGAGCGCCTTCAGGATGAAGTTGGCCGAGCCAAGCGCGAGTATGATGAGTTAAAGGCTCAAGCGGACGCTCAGGCTTCGGCAGAGAAGGGTGCTATGGGCAAAGCCTCTGCCTTTGAGGTTCAACTCCACTTAGCTCGTGATAATAGCTTGGTTCGAACAGATATGATTATGAAGCTCGAGTCTGAGCTTTTGAAGACAAAGGCCGAGATCGTGGATGCCCGGGCTGAAGCCGTAATGAGCCGAACTAAGGCTGACCAGAAGGTGGCGCTCTATTTGAAGGACGCTGCCGATGCTCAAGCTGAGCTGAGAAGGACTCTTGACCGCGAGGAAATGAGCAAGGAATATGGTCGGTGTAAATCTCGAAGGAAAACTCTCGAGGAGATCCGTGCTAGGGGCTTTGACCTCTCGGATAAGGTGAAGCGGGCAAGGGCAGAAGAACGCGTTGCTCGGTTACTTTTGTCCGACGTCGAGGATAGTGAAGATGAGGCTGACGGGTCATAGTCCCCAAGGGGGACGTAGATTTTACTTTCTAACTCTGTATATAGTACTTTCAAAGTACGTTTGTAAATGGAGCTTGTGTTTTTTCGCATATGTATAAAAAGAAATCTTGCGGTTTTATTTCTCCTGCATTTCTTTTTGCCTTGAATTTAGCCAGATGAACTGGTCTTTGAGTCAGAAGGAATCCTCAGATTCATAGTATGGACCTGGGCTCATTAGGCTGGCCCGTAGGCTCTTACGCGCTCGGTCGGTGCGACCTTTAGTATAAACCGGCGACAATGGCTCTTACGCTTTTGCTCTTAGGTAGATTTAGTTAATTGTTTTAGGTTTAGTCTCCGAATCGGGTTTCGACTTGAGCTCATTCAACCCTCAAGTTTTTGAATTTAAAGCTGGCCCTTAGGCTCTTACGCAATGGTTCGGTACGACCTTTTATGCGGGCTGGCGATAGTGGCTCTTATGCCTTGGGTCGATGCGACCTTTTATGTGGGCTGGCGACAATGCCTCTCACTCCTTGGGTCTATGCGACCTTTTATGTAAGATTTATTTTTCCCTCGATAAGGATTTTTTGAAACTGTTTGCCTGACTCTTCGACGGTTTAATAAAAAACCTCGATTATGAGCCATTATGTGGCGATGATCGAGCACCTGGGGAGGTTTCACTCGGTGGCTGAGTAGCTCGATGCTTGTAATTGGGAGCTGACATGGTCGAAGCTCTTTTGCCTATGTCGAGGTTTGCCTGTTTAACCGGTTCTTTTCGAAGTAAATTCGAAGTAATTGAAGGCCTGTGATTTTGTAGCGACGGTCGGGCGTCCCCGAGTCGCGTTAGTTTGGCTGGTACAGCCTTGTGACCATAGTCATTTGTGTTTGGCTCCCCATTTAGTCCTGAGTGAATTAGTTTCGGCGTCTATATCTAGGGTATGCCTTTTAGGGGTCTTACAAGCTCGATATATAGCCTTAACTTTAAGATTGGGTTTATGCCTTTAGTAAGGTCTTACAAGTTTTACATGCCTTGCTTGAGGTCTTACAGATATTGCCGCTTGGTACAAGCGTGGTTCATGCCTTGCTTGAGGTCTTACAGATATTGTCACTTGGTACAAGTGTGGTTCATGCCTTGCTTGAGGTCTTACAGATATTGTCACTTGATACAAGTATGGTTCATGCCTTGCTTGAGGTCTTACAGATATCGTTGTTGCCTTATACAGGTCTTACGAGACCGAGGCTGCCCATTTGGGGTCTTATGGCCTCGGATTTTTGATAAGTCGATGGAGATGGTGAATGACTACAATCCCCGAGTTATCGAGGATTTCTCGGCTCGGGAGCCACTACATTCAAACTTGGTATTGCCTCATTCAGGGCTTACGATTCCGGAGTTACCGACCCGAGGGTCATGTGGACTTGAGTTTTTGACGCAGTCCCCGAGTGTTCGGGACATTTTTGGCTCTGGAGCTATTTTGTGATCTCGGTGTTGCCTCAGGGCTTATGAGTTAGGAGCTCCGACCCGGGGGTCGCATTGTCTTGAGTTGTCGACGCCAGTCCCCGAGTGTTCGGGATGTTTTTGACAGAGGAACCTTTTTTGCAAAAATACCGAGCCTCTTTTGAAGCGTGAAATTCTTTTGATGGAAAGTATTCTTCGATTACTTGGTACAAGCATACATGCTTTTGCTGTCAGGGGCCTGGTTATTCTATACGGACACGGTTCGTTCGACCATTTGGCCCGGTACATAATTTTCCTATCGAAGTCCCATTCGGCGTATCTTGGCTTCCCCGAGTAGGTGACCTTCCGGGGGGGATGCCCCCTAGTATTCGAGGTTGATTGCAAAAGAAGCATTGGATACTTTGTTGAGTCTTCCTTAGGTAGCATATGGATGTTGCCTCATTAAAAACCTTGCCGGTAAAACCCTTTTTGGGATAAAAATCTGGTCGAAGGAAAAGAGTGCAACGCATGCTTTTGAAACCTAAGGCCTTCTAGTTGGAGAGTGCTTTGGCCATTTCGATCGAATACCTGCACTTAGGTCAGTGTAGAATGTAAATGAAAGAGAAAGGAGAAGGTCATACCTTAGTGTAGAATGTGTCTGCGATATTTCGAGCCTTGATATGTTTCAGTCGCTTGTGATGAGGATATAGTTTGCCACTGCTATTTCACTGTTTGTTTATCCTTCAGCTCCTTTGAAGGCGGAGGTACCGGTGTCGGGGCCACATCGTGCACCGCGAACATTTCTCTCGCCGCATGCTGTTCCTCGTAGATGGTTTTAATCCCATCCTTTGTCGGGAATTTCATCATTTGATGGAGGGTGGATGGTACTGCTCTCATGCAGTGTATCCATGGCCTTCCGAGCAGGGCGTTGTACCTCATGTCTCCCTCGATGACATCGAACTTGGCGTTTTGAGTTGTGCCGGCCACGTTGACTGGGAGGGTGATTTCCCCTTTCGTTGTTTCACTCTCCATGTTGAATCCGTTGAGGACTCGAGAGTCGGGTACAATTTGGTCAAGCAGTCCGAGCTGCTCTACCACCCTCGACCTGATAATGTTGGCCGAGCTACCTGGATCCACAAGTACTTGTTTAATTTGAAATGTATTTACAAGGAAAGAGATTACCAGTGCATCGTTGTGAGGCTGAGACAAGGTCTCGATGTCCTCGTCGCTGAATGTGAAGGCATCCTCGGGAATGTAGCCTCGAGTTCGCTTTTCTCTGGTGATGGATATTTTTGTTCTTCTCATCATGGGCTCCTGCGGGGCATCGATGCCTCCCAAAATCATGTGGATGACATGTTGTGGCTCATTCGTTTCGTTCTTCTTGGCCGCCTCTCTTTCCCGGAACTGTTTTTTTGCCCGGTCGCTTAGGAATTCTCGGAGGTGACCTTTACTGAGTAGTCTGGCTACTTCTTCTCGGAGCTGGTGGCAATCCTCCGTCCTGTGGCCGTGCGTGTTGTGAAATTCACACACTAAGTTATGATTCCTTTGCGAAGGATTTGATTGTACAGGCCTAGGCCACCTGGCGACTCTGATTTTACTGATGGCGAACACGATGTCTGATACGTCGACGTTTAAGTTGTATTCTGACAAGCGAGGTGCCTCCGTGGCCCTGTGTGCCTATCAAATCCGGCTCTGTTGACGAGTCCCCGAGGATTCTGTCCTCGGTCCATCCTTCGGTCGTTGCGGGGTATGTTGCGCCTCGGAGAATTTCTCTGTCTTCGGTGTATGGCTGGTACCTTTCTTTGTTTGGGCTTGGCTCCTTCGCCAAAAGCCTGCTTGGGTACACCGAGGCCGAGGGGGCTCCTAATTGGTCGTCCTCGACCCTGATTTTTGACTGGTATCGGTTGTGAACGTCCGACCAGGTCACGATGGGATATTCAATCAGATTATGTTTCAGCTGCTTCGAAGCCACCGAGCTTCGTTCATTCAGACCTTGAGTGAAGGCCTACACTGCCCAGTCGTCAGAGACTGGTGGTAGTTCCATTTGAAAGCGCGATATGAACTCTCGCAGCATCTCATTCTCCCTCTGCTTAATCTTGAAGACGTCGGATTTCCTTGTTGCTACCTTGATGGCACCAGCATGTGCCTTAATGAAAGAATCCGCCAGCATGGTAAATGAATCTATCGAGTTTGGGGCCAGTTGATGATACCACATCATTTCCCCTTTAGAAAGCGTTTCCCCGAACTTCTTCAGCAGGACGGACTCGATCTCATCGTCCCTCAGGTCGTTGCCTTTTACTGCACAGGTGTAAGTAGTAACATGCTTGTTGGGGTCCGTAGTTCCGTTATACTTCGGAAGGTCGGGCATTCCGAACTTCTTTGGAATGGGTTTCGGGGCCGCCTCCTGTGGGAACGGCTTTTGTACGAACTTCTTTGAATCCACACCTTTTAAGATCGGGGGTGCGCCCGGAATTTGGTCGACCCTGGAGTTGTAGGTCTCGACCTTCTTGTCGTTGGCTTCTATCTTTTTCTCGCCCGATTCGATCCTCCTTGTGAGGTCCTCGAGCATCTTTACGATGGGGGTCGGCTGCTAACCCGTTTTTGCTTGATCTCTCTGGTACCTGCTCGGCTAGGGGAGCCGTTCCCGGTGCTACCATGCTAGGAGTTTTCTGGTGACTTTGCAGCTGAGCAATAGCCAGCTGTTGTGCCTGCAATATTTCAAAAATAACGTGAAGGCTAGCCTCCCGTTCTTCCCGAGCTGGGGTTTTCTGGGCTTCTTGTTGGTCGCCTTGGTGTATGCTCCTGTTGATGTGGGATCTTATTTCGACGTGTTGAGCGTCGCGTGAAACCGCGTCCACGGGAATCAATTCCGGTGCGTTCTTAGGGTTTCGTGGTGGTACACCAACACCTGGGACGTCAACACCATTTTCTTCATGGTCTTCAAGGTTGATTTTTTCATGTGCGTTTACTGAGTTAGACATTTTAACCTGAAATCGAAGATCTTGGACAAGAAAAAATGTGAAAGACAACTTGCGTTACGTGGTTAAACCAGCAAGAAAATAATCACTATTATTTTTAGCCCCACGATGGGCGCCAAACTGTTTACCGCGAAAATGGTAATAACAATTAAATTTGATTATGGGATTCTAAAAATACATGATCTATTTTTATGCTAGTTTTCAAGCAGTTGATGCTATGTGGAAGACTTAGAAGCAAGATAAGAGCTTAAAAACGAGATATTAACCTAACCGAATCACTGTCAATCGGGGCCTCGAGATTGCTTATTTGGGGCCTCGAGGTCGAGTTTGATGCTCGGCTGAGAGCTATCGAGGGCAGTTAATGGGCGACTAACAGTTGTAATAAGATCAATGATGGCTCTTTATAGCCAATAATAAGCAATAAATGACGAGCAGTAAATAGAACACAATGAATGTAAGCAATAAATGAAGCAATGAACTCAAGAGAATATGTTAGAGAGCAGAGAGAATGTTCTTGTGTATTTAGTATTGAGCATCAGGTGTCTACAAAATGACAGGGATCCCCTTTATATAGGAGGGGAAATCCCAACGTAGTACAAATGTATTAATTCCAAAGATATGGGCTGGTACAACCATTTAATGCCTTGATTCGTTTTCAGACTAGTCTACTAGGCTTTGTCAACTCTAGTCACGTGCCTTGGGGAACTCCCCACTTTCACCATTACTGTCGGTCTATACTGCCCCGAGGTCGAACGTTGATGATTCTCGAGGGAGGAAGCTCGGCCGTAGTTTCGAGCCTTCAAGACGTGTTTTTGAAGTGTCGCAATGATGAGAAATTGGACCCTCCGATTTCACCGTATACATACTCTTGCCATTTTATAGTGGTATAGGGTTGGAGCCGATCAGACTCCCATGATCAATGATTAACGAACAGACTTTTCCATAGGAGGTACATCTAGTGTGGAAAAGAGATTAATGTTGCCTCGTTTCTTCATCTTCTTGAACAAAGAATCCTCCTCTTTGTTGAATCTTGGACATGATAAATTCGTCAAGGTAGACCTGTGAGATATAGCTCTGATACTAAATTGATGTGATTCTTCGAGTTAACAAAGAACCAACCGACCAGGATCAAGATATTTAAACGAAAATGTGGTTTGTGGGCCGGTTTCAAGAAACAACGTATCTCAAGCTTTAGGACTCAGAATCCGATGATTCAAAAACGAGATGAAATATGACGATCTGAACTATAATAAAGACTATTTACTCGTTCAAAACAAGTAAATATTGATGATGTACCGGTTCAAGGAAAGTTATGATCCTATGATAACAAAAAAACGAATTTAGATCAAGAAACGTGTTCTTGAATGATCAAGAACTATAAGATTCCTAAAGTCACCACTTGGAATCAATTAACGTGATAAAGAAACACCACACGCAATTGAGAACAAGATAAAGACTATCACCACCTTTCTTGGAACCAAAAACAAGGATAAATAAGACAAAATAGAGAAAAATACTCTATTGCAAATTAGGGTAAAGCTCAAAAACGTGAATTCCATTCTACAAGGCAAGAGAACCCTTTATATAGGCCTAGAGTCTCTTCTTTGATGACTACAATTCCTATTCTAATAAGGAAATAAAATAACTAGACAAGGAAAGTAAAATCCCTATTCTATAAGGAAAAGAAACTAGAATCCTACTAAAAGGAAAATCCTTATTCTAAAAGGAATAAACTCAATCCTATTTTAAGAAGGAAAGAATCTTGGCTTCTTGAAATCAATCTTGAGCTTCTCGGACTTCTTGCGCTTCTTGAAAATAAGTCCATATGTTTGGACTTGAGCTCTAAAACATTATCTTGGCCAAAATTAATAAAATTTAACATAGATTCTTCTTTTACATCACTTTCCATCCTAGTTTCTAGAAGAGCGACCATGCAAAGGCTATACGTATTAATTAATTCCTTGAAGTTGCGCCTAAAATTATCATTATTAGCTCCCTAATTTCCAGATGACAAAGCTTGTGGGTCTATTCATGGTTTGGGATTTGTTTGATGAGTTAAACTGTTCTGGCTCTGTAGTGAAGGGAATTGACTTCCTCTCAAGGATAGACTCATCACTACTGCATATTTTGCTATCGCAGTGTTATGAGGTGGGTGAATGTGGAGGGAGCACTTGTAGAGGGCTACAGGGCAGAGGTGTATGTATTTCTTGTCCTTCAGTTCTGGAATAGCATAAGGGCTGCTCCTCGCAGACTTGATATTTCTGTGAACGAGGTTCTGTGCGCTTCCATTTCTCCTTGTTCTTGTGGATGAACAGGTTGTGGATTGTCCATTTGCATGGGCATCTGGGGTGGTTATGGAGCTTGGATTGGTTGAGTTTGTCATGGAAAGAACAAAGGATTTGTGTTGATTTTCTCCAGTGGGGTGAAGAAAGGTAGTTCGTAGACTTGATTCATGTTTAGGAGAGGGTTGAAATGTTGTGGTTGTGTCCATTGGGCATGCATGTTGTAGAGAAGTGCTGGGGCTATTGCCGAGGCTAATGGGTCTAGAACATTGGCCATCAACATGTGATTCATGTAGTTGTCCTTTGCTAGTCTCATTCCCTCGGTTATCAGTTGTGCAAGGAAGTTTTGGTTTTGGATGATGACAATTATCTCTTGGCCATTGATGCTCAGATTGAAGAACACTGCTTGTCCTTGCAGGCCCTGTCGATCCACGATAGAGGTGGTTGTGTAGGTGGGATTGTGTGGGTTGCATACAGTGGGATGTTGGGTGGAAATAGTGGGGGAGGTGGTGCTGGAAACAGTGGGGGAGGTGGTGCTGAGTTGTCCATTAAAGAGTTTCGTGTTAGCCGATGAGTTAGTAGGACTAGTCAGTTCGTTCTCCTGTTTAGGGAAATTAGTAAGCCCGACATTTTGGGGTAAAGGAAGGGCATGGGGATTAGGGTATGATTGAGAATCAGTAGGGATAGATTTGGTTGCATGGTAGAAATAATATGCATGTGAGTAGGGTTAAGCTCTAGTGTATCAGCTTGCATGTCTACTTGTCCAGTAGAGTTTGCCAAGTGTTGAATACATGTATTGGGTGGAGTAGATATGTTGGCGGCGCATATGGTTTTAGAGGTCTCTAAAGGAGGTTTATTAGTAACAACTAAGCTGTCATTACTAGTAGTAGGGGATAATATCATTACATCACTATTAGTGTTAGGGCCCATTGGTGGGAAAATATCAGCCTTAGCCACGTTTTGACCATGTGGCGACACATTAGGAGTTGGTTCCTTTGGAATTATTGAAAGCGAGGGTGATTAGGTGCGCATGGCAGGAGCAACGATTGGAGTTCCCTCGGAATAATCAAAGTACTCTTCCTGAAGGTCCGAAAATTTATTTTGTGTTTGGATTTTGAATGATAGGTGATGTATGACATGGGATCTTTGTTATTAATGGGATCACTATTATTGCTAAGACTCAGAGATGAAGTAATTTCTTTGGGTTTGAAAGTTAACTTTTGGGTATTAATGTACTTACCTGATGTTGCATCGTAAATCATATCATTTATACCTTCATTAGTGGGTGTGATGTATTGATCCTGGTTCCCTCTTTATCCTGATTATGCCTGCGCGAGAGACCTTTTTTTTGTGGAAAGGACACTGTAAGCCATTCCTCATTGGTGTCCCTTTTGTCTAGTATTTTGGATGGTGGGGATGATCCTTCTATGTGGTCAGTGAGGATTTGTTTTCCTTTCTCCAGTAGGTTTGGGCAGTGTTGTTGAGTGTGACCAATTTTTCCGCATCCCTTACAAAGTAGATATTCACTTTTATATTGTATAGGCTGCTTGTGAGAGCCGATGTAGATATGAGATTTAACTGGATGTTCGAGTGGGACTTCAACACAGAGCCTTGCGTATCTACCTCTCAGAGTAGCACTAGTGCAAGCATCAATCTTTAGTAGTCTTCCAATCAAATTACCGATCTTTTTAAGGATCGTTCCATCGCAGAATTTTGTAGGTAATTATGTTAATCTTAGCTAGATGACGGATAATGTTTGTTTAGCTTGGCTGGCAACGAAGTTGGGTTCCCATTTTGTACTGCTAAGTAGTAGCCATTGATGAACCAAGGTCCTTATTGCAGAGCTTTTATCACGTTGTCTTCCTTCATAAATTTAGCGATAAAGCAGTCTGAGCCAAGGTCAATTACAGGGAATTGTTCTGTAGGTTTCCATAGTTGTTGGACTTTTGCCTTTATATACTGGTGGGGGATTCTTTTCCCTAGGAGCTTTATAATTAGTGAGAATCTCTATGGCAGGTACATACGTTGTTTGTCTTCATCGAAGATTTCTAAGGTGTTCAGGGAGTTTGTGGAAGGTAATGGGCTGATGTTAGTTAGATTAGGTTCAATTTGTGCCGATGCCCAGTTTTCATTACAGATGTGCATGTCAGTGTCTTCCATAAATTGTTCTCCATCTGTGAGGAGCTTGTCCTTGAAGCTTATTGAAAGATTGGAGTAAGTAGATGGACTAGCTATATCTGGTGGTTTCGGGGGAACCGGGAGGTTGTGCATCTGTGTAAGGTTGACAGGGATTGGGTTGGTCATTGAACAAAGCGTGGAGAAGGTGTTGATGAGTAGAGAGAAGGGAGAGGGTTTCTCTCTCGTCGATTTATTCTGTTTCCAGGGTCAATATGTAAGCATACTATGTATCACCATAAACAATTGAACAACTTGGGGATATATATACAAGAGGGGCTCATTTGAGTATACCTTTGACATAAACTATTGAACAACTTGGGGATATCTATACAAGAGGAGCTCATTGTGTATACCTTTGATTTTCGCATCCTTTTAAGATTTTATATAAAATTTTCTTTAAAAGTTGTCTAGAAATATTTGTGATCCTCTCATGTGATGTAATAATTAATAGAACTTCGAAGTGTATCTATTTTTATATACTTTAAATAATGGCTCGTATCATTACTATCTTATCAACTATTATTGAAATGCGTCAATCTCTTTGTTCTTCCATATTTATATGTCAAGATCTATTAAACTCTTATTTTTTTTCGAATTCGAAATGGTATTTTATTTGTAATTTTAAAATTAAATAGAACATATCATTATTTAGGTTTCTTATTGATTTTTGTGTTTAATTATTTAATTCGCTTAACCATGAAAGCGTACATCAATAAAAAATTATTGTTAAACGACTAAAAAAATAACTATCATGTGTTACTAAAAAATATTCTCCCATAAATATATTTTAGTAGATTATATGTTTTTTTGGTTTTTACTAATATATTCACTTATCAAAAGTTTATTTATAACTTTAAAAGTAAGATTGAATAATATTCATGTAATAAAAAAATCCGAAAAACCAAAAAAATCGACAAAACTGAACCAAATTCAAACCGATATAGTTGGTTTGATTTGGTTTTGATAAAAACCGAACCAACCCAACTCATGTACGCCCCTAGTGGAGAGGATGATAGAATTCAAGATTGTTTATTTTTTTTTTTTTTGGAGAAAGGGACTTCAGATAGTGTGTTTATATATATGTTCACAACCTGAAGTAATTTCATAGATAGATGTATACGGGAAACCTAATTATATTACACTGACTTTTATTCAATTTTATCTTAGTAGAGATTCAGAAAAAGGTTCATACCCATATTACTCCGATCGTTTCATTTTGTTTCCCATAGTTTAATTGAGCACAAAACTTTAATAGAGAAATAATTTTTTTTGAAATATGTGATCTTAAATGAGTCGTAACAAGGTTGCTAAAAATATTTACAATTCCTAGCCAATATACAACATGATCCTCAAGATTGACCTTGAGAAAGCCTTTGACATGCTTGAATGGTCCTTCATCCGGAGCACTCTCCTCTTCTACAACTTCCATCCCTGCATGATCAAACTTATCATGTCCCGTATCACTTCAACAACAATCTCTATCCCGCTAAATGGGAATAGGACAAAGCCGTTCTTCCCCTCTAGGGGAATTAGATAAGGGGACCCTTTGTCCCCCTACATTTTCATTATGTGTATGGACAGCCTCTCTAAACATATTGACCATGAAGTTCACTTAACCAATTGGTTTTCTATCTCCATCAGTAGAAGTGGCCGAAGATCTCACACCTCTTCTTTGCCGATGACCTCACCCTTTTTAGTAGAGCTAACTGGAAGAACTGCGAAACCATAATAAGAATCTAAATGCCTTCAACTCAGTCTCTAGGCAGAAGGTAAATATGATCAAGTCTAAAGTCATCTTTTCCAAAAATATCAACCATGCTGATCTAGAATGTTTTTCCAGCATACTAGGCATTAAAGTCAGTAACAACTTTGGCAAATACCTGGGCTTCCCCATATTCCACAAAAGATCCACTGATGGTGACTTCCAGTTCATTCTTGACTACATGAATACTGAGTCGGTTGGCTAGAAAACTAGGTTCCTAAACAAGGCTGGGCATACAACCCTGGCCAAGGATAGCCTTGGTAGTATTCCTAGCCGTGTGATGCAATTTATTAAACTACCCAACAGCTCCTCCAATAAAATCAACAAAATCCAAAGGGATTTCATAATGGGTACTACTATTGAGAAGAGGAAAATGCACATGCTCAGTTGGGATGTCATTACTAGATCCAGGCCACATGGTGGCCTTGGTATCTAAAAAGCTGAGTTGAAAAACAGGGCTTGCCACTTGGGCCTTGCTTGAAGGCTTGTCCACATACCACTAGAATTCTTATTGCTAAACATTGCAAACCTCATACCACTAGAAGGAAGTCCTCATCTAAGACTTGGCAGTGCATTCTTGATGGTTGGAGAATCTGCAATAAAGCTTCTAGATGGGCTGTTAATAAGGGGAATAGAGTGAATTTTCTTACTGACAATTGGATTCCCAACATAGGCCCTATAGATACCCTTATCAGTGGCCCTAAACTAAATGGGGAGGATATCATAAAGATCAATGGGAATTAGAACTTAGAGAATCTCTCATTCCCCATGCCCGAGTCGCTGACACTCACTATCCATAACACCTTCATCAATCATACCTCTGGGAGAGAGGACGAACTCATATGGGGCCTCACAAATAGTTGCATATTCTCTTCAAAGTCAGTTTATTCTCTTCTGCTAACTCAAGAGAGCACACCACTAGGTTAGGATTCTTCTTTCACGTAGTCTAGAAATTGGATACCCCAAACAAGATAATATTTTTTACATGGCTACTAGAACACAACAGATTACCTACCAATAAATACCTCCACAAAATAGGTCTCCACCTAAACCCTTATTGCACTATGTGCAATGACCCCGAGGAATCCATTAATAACATATTCTTCTGATACATTAATGCCAATACCTTCTGGAGTACCCTATGTCAATTCTATACCAATCAAACACTTCCCTAACCCCTGCTCTTCAAACCTAATTCCTGGCAGGAGACCTGGTACAATCTTAAGAACACAGTCTTCAATGACTGCATCTAGTGGCATTTCCTCCTCCCTTTCTGTTTCCGGAACATTTGGCTAACCAGGAACAACAACCTCTTCAATAATAAAAAAAGATCAGGTCCCAACGCAAAATATTTTCACTAAGGCCATGGAATACCACCTAATGGCTAGGAACAATCCCCAAAAGTAGTGGATTACCATTAATATCAAATGGAAACCAAAAATAGTTGGATTTTACTGGGTCGTTGTTGTTGTTGTTGGAAACCAAAGTAGTGGATTACCATTAATGTCAAATGGGAACCCCCTGACAGAGGTACCTACAAGCTTAACACTGGTAGCTCTTTCTTTGGGAACCCAGGGGCAAGGGGTATTGAGGGGCAGTGGGTGGGCTCATCAAAAATCATTCTAGTGACTAGATTATTAGCTACATGAAGGATTTCCTTGTAATCACAAACAATCTAGCAGAGCTAAATTGTAACGACCCGGCCGGTCGTTTTTGGAAATTACGCCTCGATCCCCTATTAACTGCTTTCCCCAAGTTTATTTTTGCTATTTCGATTTGCCGGGATATTCGGTTTTGAGTTTCGGAGAGTTTTGGGACACTTAGTCCCTAAATGAGAGCTTAAGTGTTGGAAAGTTGACCATAGTTGGAACAGTGCGAAGACGGCCTCGGAATGGAAATTCGATGGTTTCGTTAGGTGATTTCGGGTTTAGGGGCGTGGTCGGATTGTGTTTTGGAGCTTCGTGGCTAATTTAGGCTTGAAATGCCGAAAGGTCGAATTTTGAAGTTTCCGGTTCGATAGTGAAATTTTGATCCGAGGGTCGGAATGGAATTTCGAGAGTTACACTAGTTCCGTCATGTTATTTGGGATGTGTGTGCAAAATTTCAGGTCATTCAGACATGTTTTGGTTGGTTTTTTGATCGAAAGTGTATTTTTGAGAAATTTGGAGTTCTTAGGCTTGAATCCATGATTAATTTGAGGTTTCGATGTTGTTTTAGGTGTTTCAAGGATTGGTACAAGTTTGAATAAGGCATTAGGTAATGTTAGTGCTTTTGGTTGAGGTCCCGGGGGCCTCGGGATGATTTCGGGTGGTTGACGGAAAGATTTTTGAAGTTGAGAGATTGCAGATTTTAGCTGGTACCTGTCATAACTGCACCTGCGGTTGGGGTTCCGCAGGTGCGGAGCCGCAGAAGCGGCGTAGAGACCGCAGAAGCGGATGCTGGTGTTTTCTTCAGATTCCGCAGATGCGGGAGGAGTACCGCAGATGCGGTTTCGCATCTGCGAAAAGGAAATTGCAGATGCGGCTCCTAGGCAATTAAATGAAAGTCGCAAATGCGACGTGGTTTCCGCAGAAGCGGGACCGCAGATGCGAAAACAGCTGGGCAGAAATATGAGATTTTGAGGGTTTTGTTTCAAAAGTTGAATAATCGATTTGGAGCTTGGGAGAGGGCGATTTTGAGAGGGAATTGAAGAGGAGATCATTGGGTAACGATTCTTTAACCCTTTCTAGTTATATTCCATCAATCTATAGTTAATTTCACCATTTATATTCGGATTGGGGATGAAAATTGGGAAAAAGTTGGAAGAAAGTTCCTAGACCTAAAATTTGACTTTTGATTGGGAATTTGACCTTGGATTTGGATAATTTTGGTATGCCTGAACTCGTGAGAGTATGAGGATTCTGGAAATATAAATTTTACCCGATTCCGAGACGCGGGCCTGAGGGGCGTTTTGGTTATTTTACCTAATTTCGCGTCTTAGCTTAGAATTTAATTATAGAATCAGTTATTTGAAGTGTTATTTACATTATGAAATTGAATTGAATAGATTTGGGCCATTTGGAGTCGGATACTCGTGGCAAAGGCGTGGTTTCGGGTTGACTTGCACTTATTCGAGGTAAGTGGCTTGTCTAACCTTTTGTGGGGGACCCTTCCCCTTAGGATTAATATCGTGGTAATTGAAATGCCTCGTATGTGAGGTGACGAGCACTACTTGAGCTAATTGTTGAAAATCCGGTTTTCTTTAAGTATTTCAATTGAGTTCCTTCTCCTGTTTTATTATACATGCGTATTTAGCCCGTTGTTAGTTTAGAAAAGCATGTTTAGTTGACTTAATTGCCTATTTGCTTAAATTGCCTTAATTGCATTACGTGAAGCATGTTAGGCTAGACTTATCTGTTTACTTAGTACGAAATTTAGCATTTATTGAATATTCCTGTGTTGCTGTTGTGCGTTTTAATTTGGGACTACGGGACGGCATCCCGGGAGATCCCCTGCAAGTACTTATGATCTGGACTGAGGTGCGGGATACCAAGAGATCCCTGGCACGTATATTGAGGATACCAAGAGATTCCCCGTACATTTTTGAGGATACCAAGAGATCCTCGGGATACCAAGAGATCCCCGGTTATAATCCTTGCTATGAATGGTAGTTCCTTGTGGTTTGCCTTTACCCCTGTTTTTCCGTTATTGTACTTTTATTACCCTGTATATGCTCTTACTGTAGATTTCTCAATTGCACTGCTTATATTATCCTATCACTTGATATTTATTTAATCTCAGTAGGGCCCTGGCCTTCCTCGTCACTACCCAACCGAGGTTAGGCTTGGCACGTACTGAGTACCGCTGTGGTGTACTCATGCCTTTCCTGCGCATGTTTTTCATGTGCAGATCCAGGTACCTCTACTCAGGCTTACCATTCTTGAGGCGAGGCGATTCTACGGGACTTCGAGGTATATCTGCCGCGTCCGCAGACCGAGGATCTCTTTCTATTCCTGCATTTAGTAGCTAGCCCTTCTGTACTTTTGTTCTTGTTAGACATTCCGGAGATTAGAGCTATGTAGTGTTTACTCAGCTTGTGGATCCGTGAGTTTCCGGGTTTTGGGATAGTGTATCAGATTCTGAGAAGTTGTGTGTATATATCGAGCGACATTTAAATATTGTTTCCTTCAGTTATTTTTGGCTTTTGACTATTTATTCCGCAAGTTTAGTTTATTTTCCGCATTGTTAGGCTTACCTAGTCGTAGAGACTAGGTGCCGTCACGATAGTTCACGGAGGGGGAACTGGGGTCGTGACAAGTTGGTATCAGAGCTCTAGGTTCATAGGAGTCATGGATCGCAAGTCGGTTTATTAGAGTCTTGCTGATCGGTACGGAGACGTCTGTTCTTATCGACGAGAGGCTATGTAACTGTTAGGAAAATTTCACTTCATTCGAGTTCCTTGTCGTGCGAGATTTTTGATATCCCAATTCTAAACTTCAGTCTTTCTATTATCTCACAGATGGTGAGGATACGTGCTACTCGAGATGACCAGGCACCCGCGCCCCCTACTGGAGCCGTCAGAGGCGGAGCCGGGGTGAGGCCGAGGACGCGCTCGTGGTGCAGCCAGAGCACCCGCGCGAGCTGCCGCTGAGGACCACCAACGGTACCAGCCGGAGTCCAGACACCTGATACGTCTGCCACTACTACTCCAACACTCCAGGAGACTTTGGCACAGTTTATGAGCATGTACACCACTTTAGCTCAGGCAGGGTTGCTTTCCCTTGCTGCAGCCATATCCCAGGCCGGGGGAGGAGTACAGACTCCCGCCGCCCGCACTCCCGAGCAGCGAGTGCATGTTGAGCAGGTCCCAGAGGTTATTCCTGCGCCGCCTACAGTACCAGTTCAGCCCGAGGATAGGGCAGCGGCTTCAGAGGATGAGCAGCGGAGACTTGAGAGGTTCAAGTAATATGATCCTCCTATATTCAGTGGGTTAGCATCAGAGGATGCCTTGGGATTTCTGGAGGAGTGCTACCGTATTCTCCGCACTATGGGCATATCAGGATCGAGCGGGGTTTCCTTCACTACTTTCCAGCTTCGAGGAGCCGCCTATCAGTGGTGGCGTGCTTATGAGTTAGACAGTCCGGATGAGGCAGCTTCCCTGACTTGGGCTCAATTTTCAGATATGTTCACGAGGGAGTATGTCCCCCAGAGTCTTAGGGACGCCTGGCGCACGGAGTTTGAGCATTTGCGCCAGGGTACTATGACTGTCTTGGAGTATGCTGTCCGTTACATTGACTTGGCTAGACATGCACCAGCTTTGGTTTCTACGGTTCGTGAGAAGGTTCGTCGGTTCATTGAGGGGCTTATTCCCAGCATCAGATCTAGCATGGCTCGTGTGTTAGAGATGGATATATCTTATCAGCAGGTGGTGAGCATTGCTAGGGGAGGATTGAGGGTATGCATGCTAAGGACGGAGAGGAGAGGGAGGCCAAGAGGTCTCGAGAGTCGGGCCATTATTCTGGTGCCCGTGCCCCAGCTACAGGTCGTCATGGTAGGGGTCATATGGATCGCCCCGTTCATTCAGCTCTTCTAGCAGCCAGTGGTGTTCCAGCCCCACCTAGGCCTCGGGAGCCTTATTATGCACCTCTCGTCTCTAGTGCGCCTCCTGCACGGGGTGCTTCCAGTGGTCAGTCCAACAGACCTGGCCCGAGCCAGTCACAGCCGCCACGTCCTCCCAGAGCTTATTTTGAGTGTGG
Source organism: Nicotiana attenuata (assembly GCF_001879085.1). Classification (NCBI taxonomy): domain Eukaryota; kingdom Viridiplantae; phylum Streptophyta; class Magnoliopsida; order Solanales; family Solanaceae; genus Nicotiana; species Nicotiana attenuata. The sequence goes on along the minus strand of NW_017671276.1, from coordinate 69,300 downwards.
TGACACACGCCATGTGGTGAGGGATTGCCCCAGACTTGGGAGGGCTGCACCCCCACAAACCCCTCAGCCGCAGCGCACCCCACAGAGTTCTCAGGCTATGGTCCCAGCGCCAGTTGCTATTCCACCGGCCCAGCCGGCTAGAGGTAGAGGTCGGGGAGGTAGAGGTCGCCCTCGAGGGGGAGACCAGGCCAGATATTATGCTCTTCCAGCCCGTACTGAGGCTGTCGCCTCCGACTCTATCATTACAGGTACTATCTTGGTTTGTCACAGAGATGCATCGGTTCTATTCGATCTAGGCCCCACTTATTCTTATGTGTCTTCTTATTTTGCCCCATATTTGGGTGTACCTTGGGATTCTTTGAGTTCCCCAGTTTATGTTTCTACTCCTGTGGGAGATTCTCTTGTTGTGGACCGCGTTTACCGGTCATGTTTGGTTATTCTTGGTGGTTTTGAGACCAGAGCAGACTTATTGTTGCTCAGCATGGTTGATTTTGATATTATTTTGGGCACGGACTGGTTGTCGCCCCATTATGCTATTCTTGATTGTAACGCCAAAACCGTGACACTGGCTATGCCAGGTATACCGCGTGTTGAGTGGAGGGGTGCTTTAGGTCACACTCCCAGTAGAGTTATTTCTTTCCTTAAGGCTCAGCTTATGGTTGAGAAAGGCTGTGATGCGTACTTAGCTTATGTGACAGATGCCAGTATGGATACTCCTTCTATTGATTCAGTCCCAGTAGTATGGGATTTCCCTAATGTGTTTCCAGCTGATCTTCCGGGCATGCCACCCGATAGAGACATTGATTTTGGCATTGATCTTTTGTCAGGCACTCAGCCCATTTCTATCCCTCCGTACCGTATGGCTCCTCTTGAGTTGAAGGAGTTGAAGGAGCAATTGCAGGAATTACTTGATAAGGGTTTCATTTGGCCTAGTGTATCGCCTTGGGGTGCTCCTGTGTTATTTGTGAAGAAGAAGGATGGTTCTATGCGCATGTGTATTGATTACTGCCAGTTGAATAAGGTGACAGTGAAGAACCGCTATCCTTTGCCTCGTATTGATGACCTGTTCGACAAGCTGCAGGGTGCTTCTTTGTTTTCTAAGATTGACTTGCATTCAGGCTATCATCAGTTGAAGATTCGGGAGCCAGATATCTCGAAGACTGCCTTCAGGACTCGGTATGGTCATTACGAGTTCCTTGTTATGTCATTTGGGCTGACTAATGCCCCAGCAGCCTTTATGCATCTGATGCAACAGTGTTTTTCGGCCATATCTTGATTCATTCGTGATCGTTTTTATTGATGACATTCTGGTATATTCCCGGAGTCGGGAAGATCGTGAGCAGCACCTGAGGAGGGTGCTCCAGGCCTTGAGAGAGAAGAAGTTGTATGCTAAGTTCTCAAAATGCGAGTTTTGGCTGGATTCCGTGGCGTTCTTGGGTCATCTGGTCTCAAGAGAGGGTATTCAGGTGGATCCGAAGAAAGTGGAGGCCGTGCAGAGTTGGCCCAGACCATCCTCAGCTACAGAGATCCGTAGTTTTCTTGGCTTGGCGGGTTACTACCGTCGATTTGTTCAGGGGTTTTCATCTATTGCAGCACCTATGACCAGACTGACCCAGAAGGGTGCTCCGTTCCAGTGGACGGAAGAGTGCGAGGAGATCTTTCAGAAGCTCAAGACAGCTTTGACTACATCCCCAGTTTTGATATTGCCTACCGGTTCGGGGTCTTATACTGTCTATTGTGATGCCTCGAGAGTTTGCCTTGGAACGGTATTGATGCAGGACGGTAGGGTGATTGCCTACGCGTCCAGACAGTTGAAGATACATGAGAAGAATTATCCGGTCCATGATCTTGAGTTAGCTGCCATTGTTCATGCCTTGAAGATCTGGCGTCATTACTTGTATGGTGTGCCTTGTGAGATATATACAGATCACTGGAGTTTGCAGCATCTGTTCAAGCAGAAGGACCTTAATTTGCGACAGAGGAGATGGCTAGAGCTGCTGAAGGATTATGACATCACTATCTTGTATCACCCAGGCAAGGCCAATGTGGTGGCCGATGCCTTGAGCCGCCGGGCAGGGAGTTTGGGGAGTTTGGCTTACTTACCAGCAGCAGAGAGGCCTATGGCGATGGATGTTCAGGCTTTAGCCAGCCAGTTTGTGAGATTGGATCTTTCGGAGCCCAGTCGGGTTCTAGCTTGTGTGGTCTCTCGGTCTTCCTTGTTTGATCGTATCCGGGAGCGTCAGTTTGATGACCCTCATTTGCTTGTCCTCAAGGACAAAGTGTTGCATGGCGATGCTCGAGATGTGACTTTAGGTGCTGATGGGGTATTGAGGATGCAGGGTCAAGTTTGTGTGCCCAATGTTGATGGGCTTCGGGAGTTGATTCTAGAGGAGGCCCACAGTTTGCGGTATTCCATTCATCCGGGTGCCGCGAAGATGTATCAGGATTTGAGGCAGCACTACTGGTGGAGGCGGATGAAGAAGGATATAGTTGGGTTTGTAGCTCGGTGCCTTAATTGTCAGCAGGTGAAGTATGAGCACCAGAGACCGGGTGGATTGCTTCAGTAGATAGAGATTCCGGAGTGGAAGTGGGAGCGGATCACCATGGACTTCGTATCTAGGATCCCACGGACTTTGAAGAAGTTCGATGCCATTTGGGTTATTGTGGATCGACTGACCAAGTCCGCGCATTTCATCCCTGTGTGTACTACCTATTCCTCGGAGCAGTTGGCGGAGATTTATATCCGAGAGATTGTCCGTCTGCATGGCATTCCAGTTTCCATCATTTCAGACAGAGGTACTCAGTTCACATCGCGATTCTGGAGAGCCGTACAGTAAGAGTTCGGTACTCGGGTGGAGTTGAGCACAACATTTCACCCTCAGACAGACGGACAGTCCGAGCGCACTATTCAGATTCTTGAGGATATGCTCCGTGNATACATATATATATATATATATATATATATATATATATATATATATATATATATATATATTCAAGTGAAAATAGTATTTGAAAAATAGAGTTGTGTTTGGACAT
>NW_017671276.1:59621-66251 GCF_001879085.1 Nicotiana attenuata | reverse complement strand
GATGCCGATTTGGGTTTAGTGTGGATCGGCTGACCAAGTCCGCGCATTTCATCCCTGTGTTGACTACCTATTCCTCGGAGTGGTTGGCGGAGAGTTTATATCCGGGAGATTGTCCGTCTGCATGGTATTCTAGTTTCCATCATTTCCGACAGGGGTACTCAATTCACATCGCGGTTCTGGAGAGCCGTATAGCAGGAGTTGGGTACTCGGGGTGGAGTTGAGCACAGCATTTCACCCTCAGACGGACGGGCAGTCCGAGCGCACTATTCAGATTCTTGAGGATATGCTCCGTGCGTGTGTGATTGAGTTTGGAGGTTCTTGGGATCAGTTCTTGCCATTGGCGGAGTTTTCCTACAACAACAGCTATCAGTCCAGCATTCAGATGGCACCGTACGAGGCCTTATATGGTAGGCGATGTAGATCTCCGGTGGGTTGGTTCGAGCCAGGTGAGGCCAGATTGTTGGGCACAGATTTGGTCCAGGATGCTTTGTAGAGAGTCAAGGTGATTCAGGATAGACTCCGTACAGCCCAGTCCAGACAGAAGAGTTACACGGACCGGAAGGTTCTTGATGTTTCCTATATGGTTGGAGAGCGGGTTCTGCTTCGGGTTTCGCCTATGAATGGGCGTTATGAGATTTGGGAAGAAGGGGAAGTTGAGTCCGAGGTTTATTGGCCCTTTTGAGATATTGAGGCGTGTTGGGGAGGTTGCTTACGAGCTTGCCTTACCTCCCAGCTTGGCAGGAGTTCATCCGATTTTTCATGTTTCGATGCTCCGGAGGTATCACGGTGAGCCGTCGCACGTGTTAGATTTCAGCTTAGTCCAGTTGGAAAAGGATCTATCTTATGCTGAGGAGCCAGTGGGAATATTGGACAAGCAGGTCAGGAAGCTGAGGTCAAAGAACATTGCATCAGTGAAGGTTCAATGGCGGGGTTAGCCGGCCGAGGAGGCGACCTGGGAGGCCGAGCAGGATATGCGCAGCCAGTACCCTCATCTTTTCACTACTTCAGGTATGTCTTTGTGCTCGTTCGAGGATGAACGGATGTTTAAGTGTGGGAGGATGTAACGACCCGGCCGGTCGTTTTTGGAAATTACGCCCCGATCCCCTATTAACTGCTTCCCCCAAGTATATTTCTGCTATTTCGATTTGCCGGGATATTCGGTTTTGAGTTTCGGAGAGTTTTGGGACACTTAGTCCCTAAATGAGAGCATAAGTGTTGAAAAGTTGACCGTAGTTGGAACAATGTGAAGACGGCCTCGGAATGGAAATTCGATGGTTTTGTTAGGTGATTTCGGGTTTAGGGGCATGGTCGGATTGTGTTTTGGAGGTTCGTAGCTAATTTAGGCTTGAAATGCCGAAAGGTCGAATTTTGAAGTTTCCGGTTCGATAGTGAGATTTTGATCCGAGGGTCGGAATGGAATTCCGAGAGTTACAGTACTTCCGTCATGTCATTTGGGATGTGTGTGCAAAATTTCAGGTCATTCGGACATGTTTTGGTTGGGTTTTTTATCGAAAGCGTATTTTTGAGAAATTTGGAGTTCTTAGGCTTAAATCCATGGTTAATTTGAGGTTTCGATGTTGTTTTAGGTGGTTTAAGGATCGGTACAAGTTTGAATAAGGCATTAGGTAATGTTAGTGCTTTTGGTTGAGGTCCCTAGGGCCTCGGGATGATTTCGGGTGGTTGACGGAAAGATTTTTGAAGTTGAGAGATTGCAGATTTTAGCTGGTACCTGTCATAACCGCACCTGCGGTTGGGGTTCCGCAGGTGCGGAGCCGCAGAAGCGGCGTAGAGACCGCAGAAGCGGATGCTGGTGTTTTCTTCAGATTCCGCAGATGCGGTTTCGCATCTGCGAAAAGGAAATCGCAGATGCGGCTCCTGGGCAATTAAATGAAAGTCGCAGATGCGACGTGGTTTCCGCAGAAGCGGGACCACAGATGCGGAAACAGCTGGGCAGAAATATGAGATTTCAAGGGTTTTGTTTCAAAAGTTGAAAAATCGATTTGGAGCTCGGGAGAGTACGATTTTGAGAGGGAATTTAAGAGGAGATCATTGGGTAACGATTCTTTAACCCTTTCTAGTTATATTCTATCAATCTATAGTTAATTTCACCATTTAAATTCGGATTGGGGATGAAAATTGGGGAAAAGTTGGAAGAAAGTTCCTAGACCTAAAATTGACTTTTGATTGGGAATTTGACCTTGGATTTGGATAATTTTGGTATGCCTGAACTCGTGAGAGTATGAGGATTCTGGAAATATAAATTTTACCCGATTTCGAGATGCGGGCCTGAGGGGTATTTTGGTCATTTTACCTAATTTCGCGTCTTAGCTTAGAATTTAATTATAGAATCAGTTATTTGAAGTGTTATTTACATTATGAAATTGAATTGAATAGATTTGGGCCATTTGAAGTCGGATACTCATGGCAAAGGCGTTGCTTCGGGTTGACTTGCACTTGTTCGAGGTAAGTGGCTTGTCTAACCTTGTGTGGGGGACCCTTCCCCTTAGGATTAATATCGTGGTAATTGAAATGCCTCGTACGTGAGGTGACGAGCGCGTACTTGAGCTAATTGTTAAAAATCCGATTTTCTTTATGTATTTCAATTGAGTTCCTTCTCCTGTTTCATTATACTTGCGTATTTAGCCCATTGTTAGTTTAGAAAAGCATGTTTAGTTGACTTAATTGCCTATTTGCTTAAATTTCCTTAATTGCATTACGTGAAGCATGTTAGGCTAGACTTATCTGTTTACTTAGTACGAAATTTAGCATTTATTGAATATTCCTGTGTTGCTGTTGTGCGTTTTAATTTGGGACTACGGGACGGCATCCCGGGAGATCCCCTGCAAGTACTTATGATCTGGATTGAGGTGCTCGATACCAAGAGATCCCTGGCACGTATATTAGGGATACCAAGAGATCCTCGGGATACCAAGAGATTCCCCGTACATTTTTTAGGATACCAAGAGATCCTCGGGATACCAAGAGATCCCCGGTTATCATCCTTGCTATGAATGGTAGTTCCTTGTGGTTTGCCTTTACCCCTATTTTTCCGTTATTGTACTTTTATTACCCTGTATAGGCTCTTACTGTAGATTTCTCAATTGCACTGCTTATATTATCCTGTCACTTGATATTTATTTAATCTCAATAGGGCCCTGACCTTCCTCGTCACTACCCAACCGAGGTTAGGCTTGGCACTTACTGAGTACCGCTGTGGTGTACTCATGCCCTTCCTGCGCATGTTTTTCATGTGCAGATCCAGGTACCTCTACTCAGGCTTACCATTCTTGAGGCGAGGCGATTCTACGGGACTTCGAGGTATATCTGCCGCGTCCGCAGACCGAGGAGTCTCTTTCTATTCCTGCATTTAGTAGCTAGCCCTTCTGTACTTTTGTTCTTGTTAGACATTCCGGAGATTAGAGCTATGTCGTGTTTTCTCAGCTTGTGGATCCGTAAGTTTCCGGGTTTTGGGATAGTGTATCAGATTCTGAGAAGTTGTGTGTATATGCCGAGCGGCATTTAAATATTGTTTCCTTCAGTTATTTTTGGCTTTTGACTATTTATTCCGCAAGTTTAATTTATTTTTCGCATTGTTAGGCTTACCTAGTCGTAGAGACTAGGTGCCGTCACGATAGTTCACGAAGGGCGAACTGGGATCGTGACATAAATGCACTTTTCCAAGGGCTTAAGCTAGCAGAACCCAAACTCACCGTCTTAACCATAAACACCGACTAATTGGAAGTCATCAGAATGCTGAATGATAGACACCTGCCTTATGACCCTATTATTTCTGATGTAGGTCCTTAATGGTCCAATTGGGGGAATCCAGTCATCAGCCTTAGCTTCAGGGAGTAGAACCAGGTGACAAATCTCCTAACTAAGGAAGTTGCAAAAAGGAAACTTTTTTATGGGACTTGAATTTTGGTAGTTTTTCCGGTGTTTGATTTGCCAATGATACTTTGTGGGCAGACATACTAGGAACTACATTTGGTGGAAAAACTTTGGGTTATAATATTATTAACACTCTTCCAAACAATGCTGGTCATCTGGACAGCCCCATGAACATGCAAGCACTGTAAATATTTTTTTGTTTTATACAGTAACTAGTTTATCCACAAAAAAAAAGTTGAGAGGTTAGGCTATGAGACAAGTAACATGAATCAAGGCTTAACGACATACCTAACAATTAAGATGGATTTTTCAAGTCCTTTCCCTTTTTGTCTTTCTAGCACTTACAAGCATCGTTGTCATTTCATCATAGATATAAGAAAATATAGCAACCGATCTTTAGAGCAGAAATGTCAACAATACACGAATAAGGGGCCATCTATGTATATAACATGCCAATTACAATTTATAAAAAGCTTCAGATCAAGCTACAACATTGACATATTTAGAAAAGCAGATGCAAAGTTCATATATTATTACTAATAACCATACGTACCTATTTGAATATTCAAATCACTAATCCAAATCTTTTATCCAAAATGTTGACTTTGGTCAACTCTTCTTAACTTAAAGTCTCTACGCGAAACCATTGACTGTAAATCCACCATCTACACAAATAATCTGGCCAGTGATATAAGAAGCAGTTGGGAGACATAGATATGTAACCATCGACGCAACTTCACTCGGCTCTCCTGCTCGTTTCATAGGTGCCCGACGAATTAAGCTTTCTATATTTTCCTTTTGACTAGGGACTTGCTGCAATCCAAAACAATAACAATAAGGATAATAATGAAAAAGCTATGGTGTTGAAAACTTCTTGTATAATATAGTTAAATTTCTCTATAATAGTCATGCTTGTTCAGATATTTTTTGGATTTTATATTGAATGACTATTATACGCTTATAACAATATTTAAGTTTAAGTATTATTTGGCTGTTAAAGCAAAAATTGTCAGTAATTCTTTTTTTCCTTTTTTAATGTCGCGTATAAAATATAAAAAAAATATTTAAATTTAAAAACTAAAAAGATATGTATATTTCACCAATTAAATATTAAATAAAGCTAATAAATTATTAGTAAATTCATAACTAAATGTACAAAGATTTAAACTCTAAGACGCACATTTTAAAGCTATTTGAAAATTGGAAGAACTCATAATTGTAGCTTGTTTCTTATTGTGGATATAACGCTTGAATTGACAGATATTTGTGTTCAACTTCAAACTTTCGGTAAAAGATATGTGCAGATCCTCGAATATTAGATATTATGCACGGTAGGAATTTTTGTGCAATAAAATTAAAATATATAAGCATATCTTTTAATGGAATTGAATGAAATCTTTAATTATGGAAGAATGTACTAACATAATATTGTTCGTCATAAATGGTGCATTAGATTTTCAAAATATATGGTCAAAATCTCTAAACTTGTTATAAGTAAGCTTAGATATTCTACAATCTCTAAACTTGTTAATAGTAAGCTTAGATATTCTACTTGCAGGACTGTTATAGAGGAGTAAGTTTACAGAAAGTGTATTGTTATAAAGACGACAATTGTTGTTATAGGTAAAAAACTTTTATAGAGAGATAAAATATGACATAAAAAAGAGGTTCTGACAAACTTAGCTTTTATAGTGAAATGTTGTTATATACGAATGATGTTATAGAGAGGTCCGACTGTAATTGTCGTTTTTATTTTCCATAATATGACTGTCAATCCTCTTTTTTGGTTAGTAGATCGAGAAATTAATAAACATCACAAAATCAACTAACTATTATTTATTTATTTTTGGAAATTTTTCAGGGAAACCCGCAGCCGCTATTCTTCGTGTGCACATTGGGTAACTTGCTCACTGTGAAATAGCTCGCAAGCCATACAGGAGATGCAAATCGCACTAGGCAAGCCCAGGTAACTTGCTCACTGTGCAATAGCTCGCAAACCACACAGGAGATGCAAACCGCACTAGGGCAAGCCCGGGTAATTTGCTCACTGTGTGCAATAGCTCGCAATGACACATGAGATGCAAACCGCACTAGGCGAGCCCGGTGCGACGAGTTCTAACTAAAGAGGCTAATGGTGAGGGAATCATTCCCTGGTCTCCCATGTGGGAAACCACTCACCCTACCAACTCAACCAACCCTTTGCGGGGTAATCTTTATTTTCTTGGGGAATTTCTATTGATTGATATGTCAATTAGTAGTAGATATTTGAGGGCATATGAACATTTTCCGTTCAATAAACAATATTGTTATAGTGCTCGTATGAACAAAATTGAAGTTATTTTTCTTTTAAAAAGACTCCTACTTACGCATACTGCTTCAATGAGCGAGGTATTGATGATATGTGGTGCAACAGCATTCACGCGAATATTGTCCTTAGCCCACTCACAAGCCAAGTTCTTCGTCACTTGGTTAATTGCACCTGATAAGCAAATTAACATGAGTAACATACAATCATTAGACCTTCTAATTACAACTTAAATTGTCGCTACTTAAATAGCATGTTTGGACAAACTTCTAAAATCAGCTTATTTTGAAAAATATTTTTCTCAAAAGTATTTAAAAAGAAAGTCTGGTCAGAAGCGGATTGTGTTTGGATAATCAATTTGAAAAGTACTTTTGAGCAACAATTAATATTTGGCCAAGCATTTTAAATGGGCGTTTGGACATACAATATATATA